>NW_028283693.1:170415-340830 GCF_059441095.1 Idiotropiscis lumnitzeri
TATTTCCTTCATGAGATATTGCAACACTTAGAAAAGGTGTACAGCGCCAGCAGACAATGAATTTTCAGCACTAAAAAAACGAAACTTCATTAACAGCTAAACCAAACGTTTCCAATGTAAATTTCCACATTTATAGAGTGTAAAAAGGCATCCTGAAAGCCTGGGAAGTCATTAATTTGATTGTCCAGTATTTCCCTTATGAGATAATGCCTCACATAGCAAATGTGTACAGTGCGAGCTGAAAATGCATTTTCAGCACTAAAAAACCAAACTTTTATAACAGCTAAACCAAACGTTTCCAATGTAAATTTCCACCTTTATATAGTGTAAAAAGACATCCTGAAGCCTGGGCAGTCATTAATTCGATTGTCCAATATTTCCTTTATGAGATAATGCCTCTCATAGCAAATGTGAACAGCGCGAGCTGAAAATGCATTTACAGCACTAAAAAAACAAACTTTTATAACAGCTAAACCAAACGTTTCCAATGTAAATTTCCACCTTTATATAGTGTAAAAAGGCATCCTGAAGCCTGGAAAGTCATTAATTTGATTGTCCAGTATTTCCTTCATGAGATAATGCCTCACATAGCAAATGTGTACAGTGCGAGCTGAAAATGCATTTTCAGCACTAAAAAACCAAACTTTTATAACAGCTAAACCAAACGTTTCCAATGTAAATTCCACCTTTATATAGTGTAAAAAGACATCCTGAAGCCTGGGCAGTCATTAATTTGATTGTCCAATATTTCCCTTTTGAGATAATGCCTCTCATAGCAAATGTGTACAGCGCGAGCTGAAAATGCATTTACAGCACTAAAAAACCAAACTTTTATAACAGCTAAACCAAACGTTTCCAATGTAAATTTCCACCTTTATATAGTGTAAAAAGGCATCCTGAAGCCTGGAAAGTCATTAATTTGATTGTCCAGTATTTCCTTCA
Organism: Idiotropiscis lumnitzeri; assembly: GCF_059441095.1. Lineage (NCBI taxonomy): Eukaryota > Metazoa > Chordata > Actinopteri > Syngnathiformes > Syngnathidae > Idiotropiscis > Idiotropiscis lumnitzeri. The sequence goes on from NW_028283693.1 coordinate 171,358, forward strand.
TGAGATAATGCCTCACATAGCAAATGTGTACAGTGCGAGCTGAAAATGCATTTTCAGCACAAAAAAACAAACTTTTATAACAGCTAAACCAAACGTTTCCAATGTAAATTCCACCTTTATATAGTGTAAAAAGACATCCTGAAGCCTGGGCAGTCATTAATTTGATTGTCCAGTATTTCCCTTATGAGATAATGCCTCACATAGCAAATGTGTACAGTGCGAGCTGAAAATGCATTTTCAGCACTAAAAAAACCAAACTTTTATAACAGCTAAACCAAACGTTTCCAATGTAAATTTCCACCTTTATATAGTGTAAAAAGACATCCTGAAGCCTGGGCAGTCATTAATTTGATTGTCCAATATTTCCCTTATGAGATAATGCCTCTCATAGCAAATGTGTAGAGCGCGAGCTGAAAATGCATTTACAGCACTAAAAAACCAAACTTTTATAACAGCTAAACCAAACGTTTCCAATGTAAATTTCCACCTTTATATAGTGTAGAAAGGCATCCTGAAGCCTGGAAAGTCATTAATTTGATTGTCCAGTATTTCCTTCATGAGATATTGCAACACTTAGAAAAAGTGTACAGCGCCAGCAGACAATGAATTTTCAGCACTAAAAAAAACGAAACTTCATTAACAGCTAAACTAAACGTTTCCAATGTAAATTTCCTCCTTTATATAGTGTAAAAAGACATCCTGATGCCTGGGCAGTCATTAATTTGATTGTCCAATATTTCCCTTATGAGATAATGCCTCTCATAGCAAATGTGTACAGCGCGAGCTGAAAATGCATTTACAGCACTAAAAAACCAAACTTTTATAACAGCTAAACCAAAACTGGGTTTAGCTAGTCAGTAAAACACTCTTTATAGTGTAGCAACGTTAGTAACGCTAAATTCTTACCTAGTTTATGAGACGAGTGCTGTACTTGACTATTTTTTGTAATTTATTATTATTTTTTTTTTTTAATGCTTTATAGAGCAAATTGCACCTATGACAGTTGTTATTACCACAGAAGCCATCTCAAATGGTTGCAAACTCTGAGGGTGACTTTGAACCGGAAGTCCCGCCTCAATCGTCATCTGATTGACAGCGGAATCCTGGAGCCAGAGAAGAGAAAAGAATCAGACACGAAGTTGAAGAAGCGAAAAAAAATAAACATCGAATCTTAAAGTTCTCGCAACGAGGGTGACTGTTGGGGTCTGGAGAAGTGACCGGGAGATGGGGAGCCCCGTATTTTGGTCTTGGTAAGAGGGTAACTCACTTGATGTTGACGAGGGAACCTATGCCGCTATGCTATATACCGTCGTGAGAAAACTACGGCCTGGGGGCCACATGCGGCCCGTTAAACGTTTTAATCCGGCCCGCCGAATTTGAAAAAAAAAAAAATAAACCTTGTTAATGTTTTATTTTCAAAATAGTGTGGTTTTTCAAAGACAAGCTTTTGTTCACTTTCATTTAAAATTAAATGTATTTTTTTTCTCAGATGAGATGAGGTTACCAAAACACTCCATCCATCTGCTCCTGGTCCAGCCCCTCTGTCAAATTTTAGAACCCATTGTGGCCCGCCAATAAAAAAGTTTTCCCACCCCTGCTATATACTATAAACTATGTTGATGTCGTCAGGCCATTATAGAGTATTTCTTCTGACATTTTGAAGGAGAAATAATACTCAACGTTTTATTTTTTTATGATGTTTGAGGCATTCTGACTGAAATACAGTTAAATTGAGGTTACCAGTAGTCATTTCCATTACCTGTAAATGTAAATTAGAATGTAACTTACTACAGTGAACCCTCGGTTATCGCGGTTAATGGGGACCGAGACCACCCGCGAAAACTGAAAATCCGCGAAGTAGCGGCGCACCTTCAAAAATGCTTAAAAAAAAAAAGTGCGAAGTAGCGGCGCACCTTCAAAAATGCTTAAAAAAATAAATAAATAAAATAATATATATATATATATATATATATATATATATATATATACGGGTAGAGAGAGAGAGGGTGAAATTCATGTTATAACAAAAAAAAAAATTATTAAAACATTTTTTTATTCCCCAGCCATTATTTTTGTATTTATTCAATTACTTCTTTTTGTATTTATTTAATTACTTCGACTTTTACCTGCTGGTACGCCGTCCGGTGTGCCCTGGCATTCTTCATTTATTTATTCATTCATAACTGACAGCCTCGCGCTCCGCTCATGCCCGGGCGGAAGGTGTTCCTCTTCGGCTTAACAACCACGCACGCCGGCCGGTCTCCTCCGGAGCTCTCGCACGGTCCCGAACGGAGCGAAATGTCGCCCCGCTAGTGCCCGGGCGGAAGTTGTTCCTCTTCGGCTTAACTGCCACGCACGCTGGCCGGAGCTCTGGTACGGTCCGAACCGCGCGAAACGTCGCCCCAAATCGTGCCCGGGGGAACGTGCTCTTCTTTGTCCACTCTCCTCTTCGCCCACGTTCTTCTTCGGCGCACGCCGGCCGTCTAACCACTCCAGCGCCCCGTCGTGCCGCTCGGCGAAACTACAATGCCCCCGAATATTTTTTAGACCCGCGAAGCACTGAACCCGCGAAAGGTGAACCGCGAAGTAGCGAGGGTTCACTGTATTGCAGCCAGATACCTATAAAATGTCATTTAATTTGCACTGTTTTGATCGCCACTGTTTTGCTCATTGAACAACAAATGAAAAGATGAATCATACACAGTGTTTGTAAAGATAATTGTCAATGTTTTATTAAATGAAATTCCAATGTAAAATTGTGTAATATTGTGTTATATAATGGGTCTACAACATACATTTCTCACAGACAAGTAGAGCTTTTTCTCATGAAATGTGTTGAAAAAAAACTAACATTTGAACATTGTTTTGCGTTACAACATCCGTGTTTACTGGTCATAAATTATTAACTTAAGTTTAATATACACTACACGAGCTGGGTAGCCACCACGCCTCAACCACCATAACAAGTTCGCTAACCCTTTAAGTCGAACGAGGTAGCTAACATATCGGGTTCAATTTGTACCAAAAATATGCTGTTGTGCCTTGTGTCTCTGTATATGTCGTCATGACGTGTCATTTGACAAAGCCTTGTGTCGATGTTAGTTGTCGATGTAACAGTCTTTGTTAGATGTCAATGTATGTCTATGTTAGATCTCAATGTGTCGATGTTAGATGTCAATCTATGTGTCTATATTAGATGTGTTTATGTTAGATGTCTATGTAAATGTTTGTTAGATGTCGATGTGTGTAAGATGTCTATGTAAAGGTTGGTTAGATGTCGATGTCTATGTAAATGTTTATGATGGATGTCGATGTGTCTGTTAGATGTCCGTGTTTGTTAGATGTGATTGTAATGGTTTATGTTATAGACGTCAATGTAAGTGTCAATGTTAGATGCCCATGCATGTTTGTTAGATGTCGATATATGTGTCATTGTTACATTTCAACGTAAATGTTGTTCGTGCAAGTTTCCAGTCCTCCAGCCACGTGACATCATGCGCGTCAAAGTGATAACTCGTACATTTCACGGAGGGAAAAAAAACAGACACCATTGGTAGTTTTGACCGGGAAAAAAAATCATTTATTTTTTTCGAACACCTCATGTCTCTTTCAGCGTAAGAATAAACATGACACGACCAAAATAAAATATACCAACACAGGCAAATATTTAAGGAGCACTCAAGAGATACACTTCAGCTCATTTAATCCCACCTATTTTTACTAACGCAAACCCTTCAATTCTAGCGCCCACAGAATAGTGTGCTATAATGCTATAAAAATATGGAGCCTTTACCTGACAGCGTTTGAATATAACTGAATTCCCATTGCTCACGAAAAACTGAGAAACTAAGAACAAACATTTCAAGCACAAGCTTGACTTGACTTCAACAGTTCTATTTTTTCTTTTGTGACAGCTCAGACATCAAAATAATGCTTTCCTTCTATAAAATAAAAACAGCATGACAAAAGGTGCTGAAATAAACTATATACGGAAGTGCGTGAGTGACAGTGTGTGCATGTGTTTTTGCAACGCATGTGTACACCCCGCCATACAAATTACACAATTCGTTGGGTATGTGGTATACACTTAAAAACAATTGCCTTGGAGCAAGTGAACACAACACGTCTCACACTGTATACATGCTGTAGAAGGGCTGGGCGATATGACCTCAAATCAATATCGCGAGAAATCGAGCAATTTTACCTCGATAACGATAAATGCACAATAAATTCCCACGTGGACTAAAATCAAAATAAATGCAGGAATTGCATATTGACTGTTTTTTTTATTGACCAACTGGTACACTTTACTTTCAATGAAAAATAAAAGTACAAAAATCATTTGTATGAACATTCCAAATAGCTTGCAGGGTTCGCGGTTAACTTTAAAAACTGCTTGCCCATAGGGCAAGTGCCACTAAAATTTGCCTTGCCCGAGTGGCCAAATTACTTGCCCGACTTGGGCAAGTGACAATTTTTTTTCTCTAAGAATAAAATGTTTATGGTTGTAAAATGTGCGCCACAAATGTAAATAAACATATAATCTGATAAGCATAAATTAATCTTGTTTTCATCGTCAACCATGAAACCCTACTCACAAGAGCAAATGTATCATCCTGTGCAGTTATTGAAAATGTTAATTGTAGTTTTAATAATTAACAAATCTGCATGTTAAATTGGGAAAATGATATTACAGCAATCCAGATGATCAATTTTAAGTCCAGGAGAGCGTATTAATTGAGGAATCACATGAGTAAATTATGAGTGTGGCAAATTTGTGTATTCCTTTAAGACCAGTGCCTGTGGTGCTGCCTCCATAAGTTTCATAGCATAAACAGAACACAGTCACTGACACTATGTCAGGTCACATCATGGAGCTAATGAATTAACAGCCAATAATCAAATATTACTCCCTTCCTTACTCACAACTGAATTGTCTACTTAAAAATATTCGAGCTATTTTAGTCATGTCAGAGGAATCCGAAATGTTCGGATTTGAACGAACTCGTCGCCAATTTTCGGCCAAAATATCGTAGGTTTTTGTTGTGTTTTTCAAACTTCAAATGAGGATGCTACGACAGCGAGTTCCAATACTGCGGGATTTATTGACGTCCACTTTAACTCGACATTCACTGAACTAACTGATCCCCGTAGCGCCCGCCCATTGCCCCCGATAAGGCCAATGGACCATACCAAAACATAAGGGGTTGTCTGGGTTAAACCATCACCATACAGTGCACACAAACAGATCACACCACCGTTTTCGTCAAAATTAAAGATATTTGGCTGCTTTAAAAAATGCTTGCCCGGTCGGGCAAGTTGCCCATAATTTTACCTTGCCCGTGGCCAAATTTCACTTGCCCCGGGCAATCGGGAAGCGGTTAACCGCGAACCCTGAGCTTGCTTTGCATGACTTGAACAATGTCACAAAGAAAAAGGGTACCTCTTGCGAAATCTTTTTCTGCAAATAGATTGCGCCAAGATGCTCTCATGATGTAAATAATGGCAAATAAAAAAACGCTAAATAAAATGAAAGAAAATGTCAATGCAAGCCAAATAAACAAGTGGGTATTATCGGGGAAAATGTGCCGTCTCGAGTACTCTGCTGCGCAGTCGCCACTTGTCATCTATGTAATGCACAGTTAGGCTCAATCAGGGATCCATGTTGCGACCCGACCACAAGTCGGATGTAGATGCAAAATGCTTGACATGTCTAAGCTCCCGGCCCGATGTAGTCCATATCGGGAAATACGGCTTTCATGAAGCGTTTAAATCCTGTGCGCGCCACGTAACTAGAGGAGCTTTATCTTTAGCTATGTGCTAAGCTATCGCGTCCACCTCTGAGACGTTCTCTCGTATGGTGTCGCCTCCGTTCATGGGCTGTTGTCACTTGTCGAACCTTGCTTCTCACTTTGAACTTTCAGCACAGCATGGTTGTGTTGTGGGTGGTGAGAAAGCTTCTGGATTTGAATCGCCAGCAACGAGAGCGACAGACGGGTGGAGTCACATGACTAGAGGCGCTGTAGCGGTCTTAAAGGGGCATGAACATTGCCGCAGACAAAAGGCTTTTCTTTTTTTATTCATCGAATTTACCGACATGGGCAAAATGATTTCGGTCATTGTAATAAATTTCGGTAACGGTAAATTTTCGGTTTATCGCCCAGCCCTATGCTGTAGCATGGCTTTTTTTGCCGTGGGTGTCAAATATTTTACTTTGTTTTCAGAGTGCTTACAGACCTCTTGGTTTTGCCTCAAAATAATTGTCTGCAAAGCAGTCTGTGCCATCCGCATCATTGATGTGCAGGAGTAGCTTGTTGGTAATAAATAGCTGCAAGAAGTCCGCTGTTTGCCGCAGCATCCAGTGGTCCAGCGCTCGCAGTGAAAGTCTTGTCTGGCAGCCCGAACCATGCCCAAACATTTCGAGATGCACGCCCACTAAATTCCAGAAATATAAACATGGACAAACTTGACATTCTTCCAGATTCTGTCTCTTTGCATTGTTTTGAAGTTACTCCTGCAACTTTTCCACTTCTTCGATCCTCCCCATTGTCTGAAAAAGAAGTGTATATTTTGATTTGAAATAATGACCTCAACATACCAATACATTTGTTTATCATCTGAACTGGATTATTTTGAAACAACATTTGGGTTGGACATCTGGGATTTGTTGTTGTGTATATTCAGAGTAATCCTTTTCTTGTATATAGCTAAAGCAATAGTCGCTGGCCTTGAAAATGGGTACAAGACTTGACCAAATTAAGATGCCATAAGGTCTAATTTGCCCCTTCTCTACCACAACTGATTTAGAGGCCATTAGTAACAGATTTGAGAAGACCACTTTTAAAGATATGAAGCCAGAGCTCGGCACCGGACCCATTTTAATTATTTATTATAATTTTAATGTATTATTGAGCAAATGACACAATATGTCAGTAGTGATTACCACAGAAGTCATGTCAAAATAGTGCAAATTCTGAGGTCGACTTCAAATCAGACAGGCGGAGACGAGCGCCAGAGAAGAGATGAGAATCAGAAGAGATGTTGAAGAAGCTAATAACAAAAAAAACAAAAAAACACATCAAATCTCCATGTAGTAGCAACGGGGATGGCTCATGGGGTCAGGAGAAGTGAGCGGGAGATGGGGAGTATGAGGTGCCGTTGGGGACAAAAGTCAGGAATCGCTTCACACTTCTGAAATGCACTCTTACACACCAGTGAAATTGTTGTTGCTCATGCATACTTATGAAACGCTATCATACATACGAGTGAAACGCTCTCATACACACTAGTGAAATAGTTGTTGCTCATACACTCGTCAAATGCGCTCATACACATAGGTGAAACATTCTCATACACACCAGTGAAAGGCGCTCAGGCACAATTGTGAAATTATTGTTATTCATAAATACAACTGAAACATGCTCATGCCCATACACGAGTGAAATGCTTTCATACAAACACCCACACTGTTGAAAATGCTGTCATGAACACAAGATCGCACAAATACTAAAATGTAAAAATTAATCATTTATTTAGCAGAGATGCATGGTGGGCGACTTGTTAGCACGATGGTCTCACAATGCAGAGGTCGCGGGATTGATTCCGGCTTTCCTGTTTGGAGTTTGCATGTTTCCCACACGCCTGCGTGGGTTCTCCGGTTTCCTCCCACATTCCAAACACATGCATGGCAGGTTGTTTGGACACCCTAAATTGGTGTGAGTGTGAGCGCGGATGGTTGTTTGTCTTTGTGTGACCTGCGATTGGCTGGCAACCAGTTTAGGGTGTACCCCACCTACTGCCCCAAGATAGCTGGGATAGGCTCCAGCACCCCCCGCAACCCTTGTGAGGAGAAGCCGTACAGATAATGGATGGTGGGATGGCATTCATAATGGACGGCCGCCACGGTGGGCGACTTGTGAGCACGATGGTCTCACAATGCAGAGGTTGTGGGATCGATTCCGGCTCCGGCCTTCCTGTGTAGAGTTTGCATGTTCTCCCAAGCCTGCGTAGTTTTCTCTGAGTTCGCCAGTTTCCTCGCACATTGCAAAAACATGCATCCATTTACTCTGATGCCAATGTTTTCTGTACCTTATGGCAGATTTTTCTCTTTGCCGAAGACTATTAGCACTTGTAGAGCGAGGACCTGTGCCACAGTCGTCAACTGCACCCTAAAATCTGATCATTTTGTATTTTAGACATTACACACTACACAGTTAAAGATGGTCCAAAAAAGAAAAATGGATTAATGTATTTCAACTTACATAATACTCTTTAAAGAGCTGACCAGCTCATTCCCAGAGGTACGTATTGGGGCGTATTGGTCGTCTTTACAGAAGACTCCAGGAGGTAACTCAGGTTTGACCTTCAGCCACAACAGAGTGTTGGGTGTGAGTGCTTCCAAGTCGTTGAGGTCGGAAGATGTCCTTGTGATAGGCCTGCTGTTTATAACTGCTTCAGCCTCACCAAGCAAGGTATATTGACTTTCTTCACCCGAAATTTGTTCTTTTACAGTGACATTCAGGATTTTTCTCACAGACCAAATAAGTCGCTCACAGCTTCCTCCGTGGTGGGAACCTGCTGGGGGATTGCTATGCCACTGAATACCTTTTTGCAGCAAGTGTTTCTCGATTTACTTAGTGTTCCATTCTTTGATTGATTTCTTCATTTCACTGTCAGCTGATCTAAAGTTGGTTCCGTTATCAGAATACATCTCTCTCACTTGTCCTCTTCTGACAAGAAATCTTCGGATTGCGTTGAGACAAGCATCTGTGTCACGTGAAGATGCAATTTCCAGATGTACGGCTCGTACAGCGAGACATGTAAAAATCACGCCGTATCTCTTTACTTGTCCTCTAACCCTACTTACTTAGAATGGACCAAAATAATCAACGCCAATTCTCTTGAAAGGCGGATCGTCAGGTAGCACTCTTCTGATGACTCTAGCAGCTCGAGGTATCCAAAACTGTTGATGCAGATTAGCCATCATGTGGTTCCTTCCAGCGTGAGCTGTAATCTCATGAATGTATCTCAGGACTAGCTTTGTGTTATGTGAATCCTTGGCAAGATGGCTTGCTGTTTTGCTGTTTCAGGCATGGCTGCGTGGCTCAACTGTCCACCAACCCTCATGACACCATCTTGAAGTACTATATTGAACTTGTAAAGTGGGCTACTTTTCTTCACCCTTTTTTGTTTTTCAAATATGGCTAAATCTTTTTTGAAACTTCGCCTTTGACAGTATTTCACAAGTTCTCTTTCTGCTTTATCCAAGTCGTCGCAGGTCAAATACTTTCCTTTGACAGTTCTCTTGAATAAATTCATCTTGCCTTCTTCACCTAATGTGATTAACTCCTTTCTATTTTCCTTTACTCTGTCAGTAAGTCTTTCAGCTTTAGAAACCAGGCTACGGCCTGCTTCAATGCTGTCCAAGACGAATAATGGTTCATCCACTGGCCCAGAGAATCTTTGGGCTACAGTGACTGAATTACATGCACTTGAGTCACTCATTTGACCTCCAGGTCATTAATTGGTAATTTGAAGTGGTTTTTGTGTTTAACTAAATTCCTGGACACTGCCTGATTTTTTTCAGAGCTGTACAACCACTAGAAAGGGTGGTTCCCACAATGTGAGTTTTGCTCAGGTGGCCCAACAATGTCACAAAAACAAGTAGGGGTGTGTGTGTGTGTTTGTATAAGCTACATGTTGGGGACCAACATCGGACAGCACACCCACTGTAGGGGACCAAAATTTTTGTGGGGACCAAAAATCTGGGCCCCACAAAAAAGAGCATTGAATTCAGTGATAAGAAGCTCAGGGGGAGGTCCTGTCAAAGTTTCAGGGCTTCCCAGGAAGGTCACAAAAACAAGACGAGTGTGCTAGAAATGTGTGTGCGGAAAAATTACTCAGGATCGCTGTCTAGTGGTCGGTCCCGGTACTGCACTTACGCACACTTCACACACTCGGCTGGTCTGCGCATGTGCAGGACAGTCTGCTTTATGTCAGGCAGCCACCCTCCCCTCCCCCACAGCCCAACCCGAAAAATTGAGATGTTAGTTAAGTATTTATTCCTATTATTGAGTGAGATTACATATTTTTACTTGGCAGCTGGCACAACAGCTAAGCTTGGAGCACAGTTATTGCAAAATAAAATAAATAAACAGTAACAACAATAACGATTGTTAATATTGTTATACTTTATAGCGTAACCTATTTATACTAATTTTCTGTATGCAATTTCAAGTGCAACTAATATAGTTGTGCATATAGATAGCCACCAAACTCCATACATTAGATAAAAATAAGAGCCACGATGTTAACCAATTAACAGTTCAAGAAAAAAGCAGACATCCAAGAACTTGCTTTGTTACTTTTGCGTGGCCAGAACTACAAACCCCAAAGCAGAGCAAACCCAAAACATCAGAGAAAGTACAATACTTTTGTCAAGGAGTGGTGCTGCTGCTTTGCGATCGCTGCCACCATAGTGAACGCGCTCCCACATTCGTGCACACGCACACATGCCACACACCTGTTTTCCACGTCCTGTCAGTCCACTCCGTCGGTCCGCATTTATTTCGTTGGTCAGCCATCACGGTTGGGTGCGCACTAGATCGCTGTTAAACCATCTTCTACGCCACAGTCCTCGTGTTCAACAAACATTTCTCCCGAATTCGCCTACCATGCACAACTCTCCACTTTCAAACCGAGCGCCGCTGTTACTTCCGGGTTTTTAGCGCCAAGCACTTGACGCTAGCGTGTGACGTCATGGCGAAATACTAGGTTTTAAAATAAAAATTTTCTTTTTTTTGTACAGTCTAAGTGCATGGGGTTATGATAGATCGAATGAGTATACCTTTATGTACTCACTAACATTTATGTTGATCATAAAATGTTGTTTTGATGAAGAAAACTGTTATTTTTTAGAATCAATTGGCTTAGGGCACTTGGGCAAACTACGGCCCGGGGGCCACTTGTGGCCCGTTAAACGTTTCAATCCAGCCCCCCAAACTTGAAAAAAATTAAATGAATAAGCCTTGTTAATGGTTTATTTTCTAAATACTGTGGTTTTTCAAAGACATATATATTGTTGTAATGCTTTTGTTCACTTTCGTTTAAAATTAAATGTATTTTAGGACTCATTGTGCCCCCCCCCTCCCAATCAAAAAGTTTGCCCATCCCTGGCATAGTGGATGGGCCGAGGAGTTTAAAAGGCACACATCATGCATTTTTCAGTCAGTTTTAGCCAGGGCTTGGTATGGGGAAGACCAGCTGGTTTACATGTAATCATTAAATTTTCCCAAGTTTTATTTAAGTTAATTGGACAAAACAAAAAAAACGCAATATTCTTCTGCCAGAGAGTATGTAATATTCTTCTGCCATTTTATTGTAGAGGGCCATTTTGAGCCCCTAACAATATTATTCAACCAAGAGATCATGAGTCGTCGCCCACTTACTTTCTGAAGTCAGCTGGGATGTCACGGCTGTGACCCTCGTGAGGATAAAGTGGTTCAGATGGAAAAGTAGGACTAAGGGCTTTTTCTCAGGTTTCCATGCGCAAATCCATGTATATTAGGTTAATTGGAGACTCTAAATTCTCTACTCATCAAATGACATTCGTGACCCTGATGGATAGATAAAATAGATTATTAATCTGCCATGGGAAGTCCAAGGTGTCTGGTAGAAAGAAATGCATTCATACACTCATTACACAGTCAACCAAGCAAAGACACAAAGCCTAGGGCAGGGGCGGGCAAACTTTTTGATTGGAGGACCACAATGGGTTCTAAAATATGACAGAGGGGCCGGACCAGGAGCAGATGGATGGAGTGTTTTGGAAACCTCACCTCATCTGAGAAAAAAAATACATTTAATTTTAAATGAAAGTGAATAAAAGCATTCCAACAATAATATTTGTCTTTGAAAACCACAGTGTTTAGAAAATAAAACATTAACAAGGTTTATTCATTAAATTTTTTTCAAGTTCGGCGGCCCGGATTAAAACTTAACGGGCCGCATGTGGCCCCCGGGCCGTAGTTTGCCCTCGCCTGGCCTAGGGCATAAACACATACATGTAATATCCAATCCGCTTATTCTCACAAGGATAGCGTGCTGGAGCCTACCCAGCTGTCAACGGACAGTAGGCGGGGCACACCCTGAAGTGGTTGCCAGCCAATCGCAGGGCACGCAAAGACGAACAACCATCTGCGCTCAAACTCACTCACAAATGCAACCTCCACACAGGAAAGCTGGGTCCCGGGATCGAACCCTGCACCTTGGGACTGCGAGCCGGATGTCCTAACCAGTCTTAACTCATTAAATACCAGCCATTTTCACTGGAGCAACCCGCTCAATCCCAGCGTTTTCCTGGGTTTTGACTAATATTGCAAGGCCCACAGAATATAGTATTCTAATGCTATATATAGACATGGAGCACACCCGAAGAAAGATGAGACTCTCTTCTTTCAACAGAAAAAAATGTTTGTTCCTATCTTTTTCCATTCTTGAGCAATCGGCATTTGAAAATAGCTAAATTTCATGAAAACTCCAATCCCTGGGGAAAAAACTGAGAAAATGAGCTTTTTGTAAACTGATGCATTTTGACCATAATTTGAATTTTGACACTATTATTTATGGCTTTTATGACACCTCTAACATCTAAATAATGCATGCCTTCTATAAAATAACAAAAAAAAGCACAAAAAATGTTTTTGATAAAATAAATTTATTTGCACATAACACTAAACGACTGAACTGTTGAACTATGTACAAAAATGAAATACATCAGTGTCATACATACTTTTTTTTTGTGTGATATAAAATAAAACAGTTGCCTTGATGCAAGGGCACACAACATAGTTCACACCACATTCTTGTTTCACTCCGTTTGCCTTTGCACAAACAGACCCGACACTTTCGTTGTGGTCTGGCTTTGCTGGTCCGTGGAAAATAGGCGAGCTTGTGTTTGTCCACTGGGGTTTGTGTGAAAATAATTGTCTGGGAAGTGATTGCTGGCATCCGCGATGTGCTGCAGAAGCTCATCCGTGAGAAACAGCTGCAGGAAATCAGCTGGCTCCTCAGACTCCAAATGGGCAGCGGCATTCAGTGGTCCAGGGGTTGCTGTAAAGTCGATTTTCCTCGGTTGCCATCCAGTGTGACGCCATCCGGAACCACTGCTTCCTGATGCACAACCTGTAAATTACAGAAATACAAACAATTGGAAATATATATTTATTGCTGCATTTTATTGCTGGCGTGTGAAGTTTCATATTATAATTTACCTTTCTTTACACCAACAAGACGAGGAGGAACTTTCTTGCCGCGGGATGCACAATCTGTGAATTTTAGAAAGTATGCATGATTACCACACCATTCAGTATTGTTGTTTCCTCGTCGGGGAGGAGATGCGCTCGCGCGTAACTGCACATTTACGCGACATTTTCTGCCCGCAAGATGCATGACATGTACAATAAAAGCATGAGGGCTAAAACCACATGTTCAATGGTAACTTGCGAGCGTTTACTTCCTCGTCGGCGAGGACTTACGCTCGCGTGTAATTGTGCAATAGGCGCCCGGACGAGAAAGTCAGCGAGCAAGCTTGCGTCTAACTGCACATTTACGCGACATTTTCTGCCCGCAAGATGCATGATATGTACAATAAAAGCATGAGGGCTAAAACCACATGTTTAATGGTAACTTGCGAGCGTTTACTTCCTCGTCGGCGAGGACTTACGCTCGCGTGTAATTGTGCAATAGAGGCGGCCGGATGAGGAAGTCAGCGAGCAAGCTCGCGTCTAACTGCACATTTACGCGACATTTTCTGCCCGCAAGATGCATGATATGTACAATAAAAGCATGAGGGGTAAAACCACATGTTCAATGGTAACTTGCGAGCGCTTACCTCCTCGTTCGGGGGGATCTGGTGAGGACTCTCAGCTGCTTTGGCTATTGTCCGAAGGCAGGCGATGCAGGCCGCAAGGCACGCGCACCCTCTTTAGACGCCGTTTTGTTGTGACGACGACGAAGTGTCATCCTCTCAACCAAAGCGTCTCCATCGCCTTGATGCTTTTAGGAAGCTTTTTTTTTACAAAAAAGCATTCCTCGATCGTCATTTGCTTGGAGGATTTCATTGCTAACGCTACTAATGCGACTGCTGCTAGTGCTGCCGATGCTGCTGCTACCCACGCTGCTCTCCACACTTATAAGTCTACCCCAGGATCCCGCCCCCCCATTTGTACCTCTGGCGCAGATTCAAGGCGGATCTTTTGCACCTCTGCCCCCTGCTGGGTGATTTTTACATGATTCACAATGCGGACAAGGCTGATTCTCAGTCAGAGGTTGCATCAGACCCTTATGTACACTATGACGTAAAAAAGACAGGAAACGTACTTATACGTCTTTGGTAGAGGGCGCCATTGCATTAAAAGACGTCTTTGTACGTCTAAGGGAGTAAATGAGTTGAACAAAGTACAGGGTCCTTCACCTGACTACAGATGATCTTCTGGGGACTTTATTTGGTTTTAATCACTTTTGGGGTCTGTATCTATGCACACTCCCTGGTTTTGCTACCACATACACACTGCTTAGTTTCTCTGCCTTCGTGGGTACCACATACATATTGCTTGGTTTCTCTGCCTTCCTGGGTACGACATACACACTGCCTGGTTTTGCTACCTTCCTGGGTACCAGTCACACAAACGTCAGACGACTCAGCACATACCGACTGTCTCAGCACTACACACTTTCACTCCAAGGCAGTGCTGTGAACCAACTTACTGACAAGAGGTAGTATTTAGAATTTTAAAAAGTGCTTGAAAGGTTTTGTTCATGTAAAACCAACAGATTATGACATTATTATTATTATTTAAATCAGTATTAAACAGCATCAGCATAGGTTAAAGATATTATACAGACTATATACGATAAAAAAATACTAAACCACCCTTGCTTTTCCGTCATTTCTTGTATAAGTTAACACACAGATGTATAACATTTGTTTATACAAATATAACGATTAAAAAGTAGCTGATTAGAGTTTTAATTTTGTATTCATTAATCTGTAATAAAAATGGACATATTTTGGTTAATAAAATTAACAAGAAATAAAAGTAAAGGGTGTTCTAATACTTTTTTCAAGATTGTCCTAACATACATTTACTGTTTACAGTATATGTCTTCGGAAGAAGCGCAGCATTAGATTTTTTTTTTGTTCTCTCTCTTTGACTTCTGAATTTGAATTTCTGTCACAGATGTGCTTGAATTCTATTTTGGATGATTTGTGTTAAACTGCACAAATATTTGAAGAGCCATAGAATTCAAGAATCACACCAGTGCTGCTACTCCTCCGAACGGGTGAACGCCCTTGATTAACAACCTGCGTTGAGGTGGCTTTTGAGATTCGTGGTGTGGGAGAAAAATCTCTGAAGGCATTCTTAGACTTCAAGAGAGGGTCCACAATTTTCAAAGATTCACTTCCGTCTGAATCAGAGGCCTCACTTGTATCCGGAATATATTCATCTCCACCGTCATCTGAGTTGGAGTAATAATGCTTCTCCATTCCAAAGTCAGCCTGTTTTTTTAATCTAAAAAACAACAACAACAACGAAATATAAAGGATAGAAGGCAGGAGACCAATAAAATATATGCAATTTGCTTGTAAGATTCCCTGAAATCTATATGGGTTGTTTACCTGTATACTTTTGGTCCTCCTGAGCCTTGGGATAGTAATATGGTCTGGGTCTGAGGCACAAAGTTCAGGGGCAGGATTTGACAATGATTCGTCAGAATCTGTGTCGTTATTCCAAGGAAGATTCAGCCCATATTTTTTGTCCAAGGGAGGAGACTGGGTTGCATCAGAGTCCAAGAGAAAATTGAGAACCCATTAAATACTTAATCCCCAGAGGAATCTGCACAGAAAAAGGTCTTAATTCTATTTGAAAAAAAAAAAAAACTAAAATATTGATGAATGATATTATGACAAAATAATGTCATAAAATTAGAATGATTTTAGGAAATTATTTGCAAAACCAAAACATTGTGGTACGATAATAATGCATATAATTATTCTACGCAGCTATATTTAACAAAAACACTTAATTGACCGTAACAAAAAGCTCCCGGGAGGAAAACTACATTAAATGTTTTTTTAACAGGGCAGTGAAAATATTGGAAAATAAAAAAAATAATGAATAAAATAATACGAAAAAAGAATTCAATGTGTATCGATGGACCCATATGAAATACTTATATCGCTATGTACTTATCAGCCATATCGCCCAGCCCAATATGTAACTGCAACTTCAAAACCTCGGGCCATAACAGGATTGTAACATGGGATGCATATCTTCATTCCTAAATTTGTAGATCCCGAGGAGGCTGCTCAATGGTCCTGGTAATGTAAACCTCAACCAATTCGGTCACAGCCAATGTTCTCCATCCTTGTTAAGAAGTTTTGAAATGATTTAATAGATATACTATTGCAAACTATACCAGAATTTTATACATTTTAAACTTTTGATCACAATTTTACCTATTTTCTAAAAATCTGAAGAATCCACATGCCAAATCACCTGCTGTGGACACATAGGTTCTGTTCTGACAGATAATTCAGTTACAGGTTGTGTACTTAAAGCCAATAAGAGGGCAATGCAGCAGTCGACAGCCTGACGAAAGCTTAAGTCTCCCAATGAGAGAACTGTAGTGGCTGGTAGGTTCTTAGATTGTAACATAGTAAAGACATACACTACGCATAACTGTATATCATATGATGATGAGGGAAAATATTATTAGCTACGATTTATGTCCAGATATATTAGAAAACTTGTCCAACCAGCACAGGTCTATCTAACTGTAATTTTAACATCTCAAGACACGACAGGATGACCACATGATACGCATACCTCCTTTTCAGAGTCTGTCAAACCTTGAGAAGGCTGCTTCGATGTTCTGGTGGCATCAACCTCAGCCGATTCAGTCATTGTCGGTTGTCCTCCATCCTAATGAACAAGTTGAATATTAATTTAATGAATTAAAAAAAAGAAAATGGATCAGAATTTTACACATTTTAACGAACAAGTTCACGAATGAAACAAAACCAATTACTTTAGCGCATGACAATTAATCTTCAGTAGAGATATGTTGTGACTGATATTTCAGTCACAGGTTGTCTTTTGAACGCCACCAGGGCCGCAATGGAGCACAGGACAGCCAAAAGTCTTCTTGTCGGACAGCTGTAGTGGCTGGTAGGTTCTAAGATTATAACATAGTAAAGGCACATACAACTCCTAACTGTATTTCATATGATAATGAAGGAAAAGATGATTAGCTATGATTTATGTCAACAATAAAAATGGCTCTACGGGGTCCCCACGAACGCAAACCTGACAGTTGGGTGTCAGATGGCCAACATACCTGACTCGCAATTCAACTCAACTGGACCCCACAACACAAGAAAAAGCTGAGTGAGCCTCAAACCAGACATACACATTCACTGACAAATATCCTGTGACACCAGATATATTAGAAGTCTTGTCTAATCAGCACACGTCTATCTAACTGCAATTTTAACATCTCGAGACACGACAGGATGAGCACACGATACGCATACCTCCATTTCTGAGTCTGTAAAGCCTGGAGGAGGCTGCTTCGATGTTTTAGTAGCATCATAAATTTATTGAATTAATTATATTTGAGGTTGGATTAGATTTTTACACATTTTAAGCCTTAGCCACCCAAAACAAAACATAAGCTCATGAATGAAATAAAACTAATTAATTTCGCCCATGCCAATTAATCTTCTGTAGACACGTGTTGTGACCAGTGTTGTTTTTGGCAGGCATTTTAGATTTTGTCCAAGTCATTTGGACAAAGTGCTGATTTGTTTACATCACATTTAGTCATCCCAATTCGTTATAGTTTTAGTCCAGTTTTAGTCAACGAAAACTAAAAAAAGGGTTTTAGTCCAGTTTTAATCGACGGAAACGCAAAAAAAGTTTTACCCTAGTTTTCGTCAATTTATTCACAAAGGTTTTAGTCCAAGCGGCACGGTGGCCCAACTGGTTAGCATGATGGCCTCACAATATTGAGGTCGTAGGTACGATTCTGGCTCCGGCCTTCCTGCGTGGGTTTCCTCTGGGTAATCCGGTTTCCTCCCATATTCTTAAAACATGCATGGCAAGTTGCTTGGACACTCTAATTGCCCCGAGGCATGAGTGTGAGCGTGGATGGTTGTTCGTCTATGCATGTCCTGCGATTGGCTGGACACCAATTCAGGGTGTACCTCGCCTACTGCCGAAGACAGCTGGGATAGGCTCCAACACCCCCCGCGACCCTAGTGAGGAGAAGCGGTACAGATAACGGATGGATGGATGGATGGATGGGTTTAAGTCCATTTGAGTTAAAACGAGGCATTCAAGG
The DNA here is from genome assembly GCF_059441095.1 of Idiotropiscis lumnitzeri. Taxonomy (NCBI): domain Eukaryota; kingdom Metazoa; phylum Chordata; class Actinopteri; order Syngnathiformes; family Syngnathidae; genus Idiotropiscis; species Idiotropiscis lumnitzeri. The sequence goes on from NW_028283693.1 coordinate 189,763, forward strand.
TTTCCACCCAATAACAAAGACTTTTGGATGGACTACTAAGGATTCTTCATTACAAACAGAAAAAAGGGGCAACAGTGGAATCAATACTCACTGCTCCAAAATAAGCAGAGAAGCAAAACATTTTGTTGGGCAACTGTTGTGGCTTTATTTCACTAAAAGCAACATAAAATAATTTATGAACCACATGCTAACAATTTTGTCTAGTCAACGAAAAAAATTCATGTACATCACGTCATGTTTTCGTCATAAAAGAACCTCGTATAGCTTGTCATCGTCATTAAAAAAGGGGCGTTAACGAAGTATTTTCGTCATAGTCATCAGTGACGAAAACAACACTGGTTGTGACTGATATTTCAGTCCCAGGTTGTCTCCTGAACACCACCAATTGGGCAAGGGCGCGCAGGAAAGCCTGGGGTCTTCTATTTTTACAGTATAGAAAGGCTAAATATCAAATTGAAACAGTGTTTTATATCATGAATATACAGGGTTGGTGCTGGTTCTGGTAGGGAAACCACAACATAAAGATGTCCTTAATTAGTCCCACAATGGGGATATTTGCAATATGGCATATGATGGCCTAACAGGGCCACCGCCCAGAAAGGAGTAACGCAGAACTTTGTAATACTGTCACTCCCTGACCAGTTCGTTGTTCCTGCAGAGCCAAACTTTGACTCAGACCCACAAATTTGAATTACAGATAGTGGACAATGGAGAACTCCCCCAGTCAGTCATCATGTTCAACTTCCATAGAAACTTCACATACATTTATTAGATTGCCAAACTAATTGGAAACTACATCACCAGAACACCACAAGTGGGCTCTGTTATTGTACTTAAAGATGCATCTTACAAACCTGTGTTCTCCAAGGCCAGCTGGTCCATAGTCTTAAGTTATTTCTTCGCCAACATCAATGTCTCGGAGCGCAAACAGACAGAGGTGTGGTCTGTCCTCTGTTGTCATCTTCTTCATTTTACAGTTGGGGTGCATGTGGTCATCATTAACCAGTCTTCCCAGACTGCCATCTTCTTGAGCTGCATCAACACTTAAAATAGATTAAAAAAAAAAAAAACAATTATTCAATCAATGTCAGAAATTAATCTTTGAGACAATCTTGTGTACACAAAACATAAAAATAGGAAATCCACAATTTTTAAATCTAAATCAAATCATACAAGAAATTTCTATTGGAATCAGACCCTATTAACAGCTTGTCTTTGAGACTTCATGATCTATATTTTCATTTGTACAGATTCAACGCATGAATAAAAGTAATTATACATTTTTGCTTAGAGAATGATTTTTCCCCTAACACTTATGGGATGAGTATGTGTTTATTTTTTTAAATAAAAACAAAAATAAGATAACATCTCAATCTTTGCCTCACCTCCAAGTTTTTTCTTGCCGGCGGAAGTCAAACAAAAAGACAGTGCCTCTTCCATCCATCTTCCTGCGTTGAGATTCATCAGAATCTATCAATTTTCCTCTGTACTCCATAATAAAGAATAAAGTCGTCTTTCCTGAAAGGGGCCTTGGTAAATACTCCTCGACCTAGTTAACAGGGAAATCAAGTTAGCTTCGTCATATTTTTAAGCACACAAATAAGGAGTCATCATATTCATTTGGGCCACTATACTAATGTAGGGTGGTTTGAAACATTGCTTCTTGTGAGGGATAGAGCAGAGCCCTTCTTTATGATTTTAAAGGAACAGACCAGCCAAAATTCATTTTCCAGCATTGCATTAGCCAGTATGTATTAGGACTGAAAGTACAAATGTCAATTGCACCTGGTTACGTAAAAAAAAAAACTTTAAGATTATTTAGTTTCAAAACAATGACATACACTGTACACAGTCATATTGGATCGCGTCACGTGATCTCTGTGACGTATTACGTGCTTTACACTAGACTATCAATATCGGACTTGTTCACCGGTCGATTGTGGTATAAAAATGCCGGAGGGCGTCATCAAGTACAGCCTTAATTTAGATAGAACTCCTACCATCAGGTTTCACACTCACTGAAATAACTTGAAACTGACAAAAGTGGCAAAAGAAAAGGTCAAGACACTCTTAATGTAAAATAACCACTTAAAAAACGATGTCAGCTTGGTTATCAGAAAACAATAATATATCTTAGCAAAAGCGTTAACATCATACCTTTAAATTAGTTTATATACTTCGCTTCTAACTCTGCAGTCTTGTCCAGACCCTTGACTGCATGTTCAATAGTATCCTGCTTTGGGGACTTCCTGCATCTCAGGGAAGGCATTGTTTATTCTATAAAGAAAAAAGACAGTATTGTGTTGAGAATTATTAATACTATGGGCTAAATGGAGTTTTAACAATATCAGTGTAAGAAAAATAAATTATAAATTAAAAAAATATCAATTCCTCCATCCCAATTAACGATTTCAACCATAATAGTTTATATTGAAGTTTAAACAACAGACACAGACAGATTTATGCAGTGTGACTACAAAAATCTTACCAAAATTGCATTCACAGTAACCTTTGCTTTAAGAATCATGTAATTAACCAGTGAACATCGTGTCTTACACAAAAATTAATGACAGAAATTATCATGGTACTTGCATTCTGTGGTTCTATAACAAAAGTGCAAGCTGTTAGCTCCGCAAAGCTAATGCAACAAGCTAGCGTCCCTCGTGCTCACATTCAATGCAAACCTGACCACCGGATGACAATACGCGTCGGTTTAGTTCTTTAAATGAGTAAAAGCACCATGACGTTTTATAATTATTCAATGCTTAACTGGAGCTCGTCAATTATGTCGATGTAGGAGCACATGTTTGCTAGGCCAGTGTTGTAGGCCCACATCCATGGTGCTACTTTGTATAGTGTTTTCCACACAACTATCTCTAACTATGAACAAATGCACTCGACGCATGTTTTGAAAAAAACCCAACGAAAAACACTTACCTCTCCGTTTCAACAGCAGTTCGAACTTCGAAGTGGTGATATTCTCCAGCGTTAAGCACCTGCTCGAACTGCGAATAGGTCAAATTCAACAGCGTCTTTTTTCTGTCTTAATAAGGACGCGATGAGAGGAGGAGCGCTTGCCTTTTCGTCAGCACGCCCCGCGCGGGTGGTGCTGCTTTATCACTCTCTATCTGTGCCCGCCCGCCGGCACGTCGATAGAAAAATAATATTCCTTCAAACATTACTTTCATCTTCTTAACGTTTTGTAGTGAATTTAACAGGTTCACCACTTTTTTCAAATACACCAATGGAAAACAGGTCTTAATTGAGGAAACATACAAAGAGCGTCTCACAAACACCTTATGATGAGCAATGTAATTTGATCACGTTTTTTGTCACTGCCTGGACGTTGGGTTCACTGGCCTGGTGGCAGTGGCTTGTAGACACTGTCACTGAGTGGGAACGGATCTCAAGGTGGGTCAAACTAACCCAAGCAGTGGATCGGTCCGTTTTTTAAATTTATTAATTTTTTTATTTTATGTATTTATTTATTATTTAATACAAGGGCTTCGGCTCACTACCAGTGGGCGGGACCAAAGAATTTGGGTTTCCTTTGAGCTAGGAGGCAGTCAAAGGCAGTCCAATCCCCGGCAACATAAAGCGCCTAGCTCTGGGGACATGGAATGTCATTTCTCTGGTAGGGAATGAACCCGAGCTGGTGTGTGACTAGACCAGTGGTTCTCAATTATTTCCTGTCATGCCCCCCCTACCAAGAAGAAAACAATTCGCACCCCCCCACCACAATTTTCTTTTACATTTCGTACTAATGTACATGTTCTTTGCATATTAATGTTAGATTGTCAATAAAATATCTTACCTTAACAAAGCTAAATTGATAAAAATAAAATATCATTTTGAGAACGACTATTGTGAGGATCTCGAAACTCAGTACTCTGTGGTGCTAATATTGATGAGATGATAAATATGTTGAAGCCACAGAACAAAAAGATTAGATATTGTTTGGAAATTAATGACGTACATAAAGGAATATCAGCCTTGATTGGAGTACATTACTGCATTTAAATTTTTAATAAAAATGAAACAATTATTGATGTTATGACCACTATGAAGAATTTAAAAAACAATATATAGGGATAATTATAGTTTTCATTTTGTTATGTGTAGTCTGTTCATGTTGCATTATTTTTATGACAAAGACGATGGTTAATCGTAGGTTTGTTGCCCAAATGTACCATTACAACCTGATTAATGTTGAGAATGACGAACTCAAACTGGACACTGAAACGTAAAAACACATGGACTTCTTGCCCCTGTCCTCACACGTGCACACACACACACACCATACACGAAGATCCGGGAGGTAAGGACGGCTGTCCTACAGGATGCGGATGGAAGAACAACTGCAGCGGAACAATGCCAGGGATGTCTGGAGGGGCCTGAAGACCATCTCAGGCCACGGACAAGCAGGTAAGACCCAGAAGGGGGGGGGGCTTCAGTGGGCAAATGAGTTGAACCTATTTTTCAATAGGTTTGATCAAATGTCTGACCCCGCTCAGGCTTCCCTGATGCAGCCCCCACCCACCCCTCCTGCCACTGCGAACAAGACCCTCTCTCCCCCTCTCTCGCCCCTCTCTCTCTCCACAGGCTCCAGTTCCCAGCCTCATCAGACAACCACCACTTCCTCCTGCTCAGCCTTGTTCCTCACAACATCTCAGGTGAAGAACCAGCTGAGGAAGATGAAGGCGAGGAAGGCGGCAGGCCCAGATGGGACCAGCTCCCAGCTCCTCAAATCCTGCGCAGACCAGCTGTGTGGAATCGTCCAGCACATGTTCAACCTGAGCTTGAAGCTGGGCAGAGTCCCCCAGCTGTGGAAAACATCCTGCCTGGTTCCGGTTCCAAAGACACCCCATCCGAAGGAGCTCAACAACTTCAGACCAGTGGCGCTGACGTCTCATCTGATGAAGACCCTGGAGAGACTGGTCCTCGTCCATCTGCGCCCCCTGGTCAGCTCCTCAATGGACCCACTCCAATTTGCATACCAGCCTGGCATCAATGTGGATGATGCCATCATCTACCTGCTCCACACTTCACTCTTCCACCTGGAGAAGGCGGGGGGCACGGTGAGGATCATGTTCTTTGATTTCTCAAGTGCTTTCAACACCATCCAGCCCGCCTTATTGGGAGACAAGCTGGAGCAGGCGGGAGTGGCCCACCACCTCATCACATGGATTCACAACTACCTCACAAACCGGCCACAGTACGTGAGAACACAGGACTGTGTGTCTGACGTGCTCCTCTGCAGCACGGGAGCGCCGCAGGGAACTGTGCTGGCTCCCTTCCTGTTCACCCTCTACACCTCGGACTACAAATACAATTCCACAACCTGTCACCTGCAGAAGTTCTCTGATGACTCTGCGATTGTCGGCCTCATCACTGACGATGACGATCGGGAGTACAGAGGGGTTACGCAGGGGTTCGTGGACTGGTGTCAGCAGAACCGCCTCCAAATCAACGCTGGGAAATCCAAAGAGCTGGTGGTGGATTTCCGCAAGCGTCGGCACTCTCCACCTGCACCAGTGAATATCCAGGGAACAGACGTTGAGAGGGTCTCAACTTACAAGTACCTGGGTGTTCATCTGAACAATAAACTGGACTGGAGCGACAACACAGACGCTCTCTATAGGAAGGGTCAGAGCAGACTCTTCCTACTCAGGCGGCTGAGGTCCTTTGGCGTTCGGGGAACACTCCTCAGGAACTTCTATGACTCGGTGGTTTCATCAGTCATCTTCTATGGAGTGGTCTCCTGGGCAGGAGGCATCTCGGGCCGAGACAAAAAGAGACTGGACAAACTGGTGAGGAAGGCCAGCTCTGTCCTGGGCTGCTCCCTGGACTCTGTGGACTCAGTGGGGGGCAGAAGGATGACGGCAAAACTGTCATCAATGCTGGACAAACCAGCCCACCCATTCAATGACACTCTGAGAACACTTTACAGCTCCTTCAGTGACAGACTTTTACACCCTCGCTGTACCAAAGAGAGATTTCGCCGCTCCTTCCTGCCAACTGCTGTCAGACTTTTTAACAAGAACATTGGGTCAGGCCTACAAACGGGAGGGCATTAGTGCAATTGTGCAGTCCTAGGATGCAATATTAACTACTACTGTACTTTCAGCCAAGGGTGTACTTAAATATTGACCAATGATGTATTTTGTTTACCATTACAGTATTCTTATTACAATACTTCTATCACTGTAGTATTTCTACCACTGCAGGATGTTCACTATTACAGTACTTTTATCATTGCAGTACTTTTATCATTGCAGTATTTTTCTATCATTGCGGTACTTTTACTATTACAGTACTTTTACCATTGCAGTACTTTTACCATTGCAGTACTTTCATCATTGCAGTATTTTTCTATCGTTGCAGTACTTTTACTATTACAGTACTTTTACCATTGCAGTATTTTCTATCATGCAGTACTTTTCTATCATTTCAGTACTCTTACCATTACAGTACTTTTATCATTGGAATATTTTTATGATTGCAGTATTTTCAATCATTCAGTAGTTTTTATCATTACAGCGTTTCCCCCTCCGTATAATGGACAAACATTAGGAGTGTTTCCTTACACTTAGATACGTTTATACTGTGTATATTTGCATGCTTTTTCTGAATGTCTGCTGCTAATGTTATACATTAACGGCTACATTACGCCGCCGACTCTGTGTGATCTATATCTTTGCTGCTGTAACACCTCAAATTTCCCCATTGTGGGACTAATAAAGGACATCTTATCTTATCTTATCTTATCTTATCTCTCCTACAACGAGGCAAGGGCCTCCACCAAGTCACCCCAGGGACAAGTTTTATTCCCTGATGGTCATCAAATTATGAGGATCTCATTCTACGCCGGAAGGGAGGAGGGGAATTTTTCCCTAATGTGAGGTTTTCGCTCCTCCACTGATGATCACACTGTTGTATGATTTCATTATGATGATCTGTCTTAAAGCCGTAAGGACATGATTTTTAAATCCACAACAGGGGGGAAATGTAAGATGGGCTGAGGATAGGTAATCAGTTTGTGTATTCATAATCATGTTTTTATACACTCATTAATGTTGAACACACACAGAGACACTTACTTGTTATTTTAACACACACACACACAGACACCGTATCCTGAAGATGTGTTTAGTTAAACTGACCTTGGGTTATGATTTTCTGCCTGCTGGAGTCCCTGGTGATTAGTTATTGATGCTTTAGTTAAACTGACCTTTATACCGTGAGTTATTGATGTTTTCTGTCTCTTGGTGATTAGTTGTTGATGCTTTTCTGTCTTCTGGTGATTAGTTATTGATGAGTTAGTCTCAATAAAAAGGCAGAACGGAGGGTGAGAGTCAGAGGGTGTGCGGGATTGAACTGGCAAGACGGCTGTTTCACCTCCTGGCTCCCTCTCCCATTCTGAATGGCACAAAACGAAAACTTTAGTAAGTTATTTCAGTCTAAAAAAGGCGTCAGGGCATTTTTAAACCGGACAGTAAGTCGCCACTGTCTTGGTTCCTTTTTGTGCCTTGACCCATACCGGAATTATTGAAAGGATGCAGTCCTATTTACAGGCCCCAGTGACACCCCAGGTTTCTGTTGTTTGTACGAGGGCGCTTAATAGGTACTGCTATTCACAATCGTCTTAGGCTGTTTCTTTGCAGAAGTTTATGGACAATGTGTAGTGCTGTAGGATGCAGTCTAGAGCATTCTTGACATTGAAGCTTTTGTTTCCAGCAACTGCTAATGCGACCGTGCATCAAACATGCAAAACACAGACCCTTGCTCCTCAAGAAGTCAATCTTATCCTTGTGATGCTTTCTCCTAAATTCCTTACCAATTGTGAGACTGTGTTGCTCTCCATTACAATTAGCACATGGTTTGGCAATAGCATCCACTGAAACAGGTTCTGCCTTTGGCGTGGTGGTTTTGTTGTTTTCCATCTTGGCGGGCACAATGACTGTTGTGAAGACTTTCTTTGATTTTGTTGTTTCTGTGTGTTGTGATTTTGTTTTCTGTTTTATAGAAATCTTTCGTGCTTGTCAACAAAATCCTTAAACTTCACTCTTCTATTTGTTCTTTCTTGGAGATTGCAGGCAAATTTTCTCCAAGATTCTATAAGTCTGTATGGAAGTTTGTTTGCCAATGCCTTTATATTAGCCATGTTGTCCAAGTCCTCCATGTAATTAACATCTGCCATTATGTTCGAACAGCCCATAAGGAATAATGTGAAAGACTGAAGTGCAACACCATCTTCAGACTTGATTGTTGGCCAATCCATGGCTTCCTTTAAATATGCTTCTGCTATCATGAAGTCATCACCATAAAACTCCTTCAAGATTTGTTTTGCTTTGGTATATCCTGTCAGAGGTTCCATATGGATGCAGCTCTTCACCAACTCATGTGGTTGTTCACTAGTATACTGCAGCTAAAATTGAAGATGATCACGGTTATCACTTGTACGGCCTTCAATCCCATGTTCAATGGCACCTATACAGGTTTTATAATGCAGAGGGTCGCCTGTAAAACGTAGGAATGGAAAGTTCGGGAAGAAGCGATGCTTTTTGACTCTTTGCTAAGTATTCTGCGACACTGGCTTGCTGTGAGATTGCGTGGCAAAGGCCATCAAGCACATGTCCCTGTTGTTCTCTACTTTCTGTCTGATGTGGAAATCTAGCCATTGGAATAGTCGAAGTGGGAGCATTTCAGGTCAACACTGCTTGTTGCTCTGATAGGCTGTGATGGTAATTGAATGTTTTTCCTTGTTTAAATTGTAACACACTCATCAGGAATGTGGATACCATCCTCCTGGGTATTTTCATATCTTCTCAAGACATCCAATTTAGCATCAGACTCAGGGAGTGCCGTTTGCATTGCATGCATTTCCTTCTTTGCTTTAATTGCAGCTTCTTCTTGCTCAAGTGCCAACCTTTGTTGTAAATCAGCAGCCTTTGCCTTTAAACATGCTCGTTCCATTTGAGCCTTTAATTTAATTGAAGACGTTGACAGAAGTGAGCTTCTGTCTGTTAGATTCTTTACTTCTACTTCTATGGGTGTAGTTAGTTGATGCAGATCTACTATCAGCAGGTGATATTTGTTTATTGCATCCTTCCTCTGCACGTTTCAAAACGTCCTTCTTCCATTGCTCACATTTCCATTAATTACATTTTTTGGATCAAACCAGTTATTTTGGTCATCGGCAAAATCCTCTTCAGTCTTTAAATTTTGCAGACCGGAATTGAGGTCCACAAATTCTTGCTCCATGCCGCTAAAGCAAACACGAACCTCAGTTTTTTACAGCGTCAACATTTGCATCATCCTCCATCAATTGTTCAATTTGACGTTGCATGGAGGTCAATTGAGCAAATTTGCAGCTGCGTGCCTGCATCCGTTTAGGCTTGTGATCTTCTACAGCTTTTCTCCGTCATTTTTAATGTCCGCTTTCCACTGTCTTGTTCCTCCATGTCAATCCACAATGAAGCAAACAAAAACGTCAAACTGACTGTAGCGTCTCAATTTGTAGGTCAGCCGAATGACGATCAAAGTTTTAAGCAGTTTACTCACGCACCTGTTACGTGCGCGTCCTTGTTAACTCGCGATGCTTGTCAAGTATGGACGCATGCTAACAGCTAGCAGCTCATTGTCCCGACTGGAAAGTTGCTCCTTAGCTGTGATGTGCCTAGGGTTACACTATCTATCATTAACAAACACAGCCAGCCCTCCTCTTTCCTCTTACCGCTTTCCAGTGTCCTGTCCGCAAGTAGTATTTGGAAGCCGTCAAATTCCACAACGGTGTCCGGCGTTAGCTCTGTTAGCCATGAATCCGTGAACATCAGCAAGCTAGCTCATTGGAAGTTCCTCTCGTGCCGCGTTAGCGCTGTTAGCTCGTCCATTTTCTTGGGAAGGTATCTAACATTTCCCATAAAAACGGACGGGAGGACGGGGTGGTCACGCCTCCTCTTTGCCTGGCGTTTCGCCCCCGCGCGACATCCCCCGTCTCTTCCTCCTCAACTCGTGGGGGATATCGGGTCTCGCTCCGGGAGTCGGCACGGGGTTAGCACGAAGTGCTAACAGCTGATCTCTTGTGTAAACGATTGATCCGTAGCTCCCAGTGACATCTCCGGACACGATCACGCAAAAAACAGCCCTCAGCAGCAATAAAACCACCGCAATTTGGATGTCCATTGCTGCGATGAGGTAAAATAAATAAAACTGGGTAAAGGGAAAAACACGCGAAAAAGGCTCAAATAGTGAGCCGTGCTGCTCTAGCAGGTAGCCACTCGCGTGGCGACGGAACCGGAAAAACAAATGTGGTCCCATCAAAATCTGATTGGATATTTAAAAATAAAAGCGTGAAAATTTGCTTATTTGTCTGTCGTCACCAATGATTAAAAAAATTAAAATCATTACAAAATCCTCAAGCTATCGTGATACCAGACGAGTTCTGCGGGACACCAGACCACCCCAGTTGTCCACAAAAAGTGGTCACTTCAAAATTTGATGTGGCATTTCAAAATAAAAAAATCACCTGAAATATGCACTGTGATCAACACTGATTTAAAAGAAAAATCTTTAAAAAATATCCTCAAACTATCGTGATACCAAACCAGGACTGGGGATACTAGACCACACCAGCTGTCCACCAAAAGTGGTCACATCAAAATGTGATGTGGCACTTCAAAATAAAAGTAGCCTGAAATTCGCTTATTTCACGGTCATCACCACTGAGTTAAAAAAAAACATAGCTCGAGCTTTCGTGATACCAGACCAGTTTTGTGGGACACGAGACTACCCCAGCTGTCCATAAAAAGTGGTCCCATTGAAATCTAATTTGTAATTTCAAACTAAAAGTTGCCTGAAATCTGCACATTTCACTGTCATCATGCCTGACTTTAAAATTTCATTAAAAAATATCCTCTAGCTATGGTAATACCAAACCAGGTTTGGAGGACACTAGACAACACAGCTTTCCACCAAAAGTAGTCCCATCAAAATGTAAGGAGGCATTTTAAAATAAAAGAGCTGGAGCTGTCGTAATACCAGACTAGTTTTGTTGGACACTCGACGACCCCAGCTGTTCATCAAAAGTGGTCCCATCAAAATCTGGTGTAATTTCACAATAAAAAAAAAAACACCTGAAATATGCACATTTCATTGTCATCAACACTGATTTTAAAATAATCATTTCAAAATACCCTCGAGCTATCGTGATATCAGACCCATTTTGGGGGACACTAGACAACCCCAGTTGTCCATCAATTGCGGTCCCACCAAAATGTGATACGGCATTTCAAAATAAAAGTAGCCTGAAATCAGCATACATCACTGTTATCAGGCCTGACTAAAATATCATGACAAAATATCCTCCAGCTATCATGATACCAGACCAGACATATTTCACTGTCATCACCATTGATTTTAAAAAATTAATTAAAAACTAGAGCTGCGAGCAGCTATAAAGGGCCCTCGCCACCCGGACAACGTTGGGGTACTGGCACGTTGGAAATGTGAAATATTTCCGAGAAATAACGTGAGGAATCTTCAAGAGGAATTTGCTTGTAGTTAAAGTTAGAGCAGCTTTTGTTTTCAAAGCCTCGTCAATGTTTGAAGTAAATTTGTTGGCAGGCACTACAGGTGCATCAAATCAAAGACTAATAGACTGAAAAACATTTTCTTTCCGAGAGCCATCACCATTCTGAACTCTCACACACATGCACACACACACGACCACCCTTACCTTGCTGAACAGCGACGTATTGTGTTGTATTTCTCCAATTTCATACTATTTTCCATCACAATATTTATTCTCTTATTTATCTAATTTATATATTTGATTAAATTATTGTTGTATTGCACTGGAGAGGGGAGCTCCCTAATCTTGTTGCACACTGTACAATGACAATAAAAGGATTTCGGATTCTGATAAATTTAGAATGGCCGACTTCCTGTTCAATTTAGCATACGGCTCCATGAGACTTTTTATTAGGTCTTGGCTTTGTACACACTTCATCAAATTTTCAGTTTGGTGAAACAGAGATATGGGGCTGTTTTTTTTTGTTGTTTTTTTTTTCTAGGGGGCGATAGCGAGCCATTTTTAAACAACTGTACGACAAAATAATAAAATATTGTGAATATTGAATCAACTCCCGGTTGGGTGGACGCTGGCACGTTTGGCTGCCACTGCTCACCGGTAACTCTCAGAAATTTTTTGGATCCGCTTGTTGTACCTGCTTTAGCAGTTTACAATCCCTCCAGTTACAGTGATTTTATTTATTATCTGTATGTTGAGCGATCCCGATTCTCATGAATGCCACCCACCGATTGCATAGTCGCTGACGCGTCTACTGTGGCTAAAGTTTAGCTTACCTATCAAAGTTAGCACCTTATGTACAGGGTAAGTTTGGGATTTTTTTAGAGCATGAGCAGGGGAGTTTTTAAGCATTTAGTCCATTGTGGTGAACCGCCCCCATTTAAGTAAATTCAAAATGGCCGACTTCCTGTAAAACCTAGCGCATGGCTCCAAGAGACTTTTTTGTAGGTCTTGGCCTTATACATACTCCATCGAATTTACAAAAAGTAGGTGAATCACTCAACCAGGGCTGAAGTTTTTGAATATTTCTAGAGGGCCATGGCAAGCCATTTTAAAAAAGCTGCACATTCCATTCCGCAGGATTGCTATGGACATTGTGGGTCCTTTGACAAAAAGCAGTGGTGTAGTGTGTGACAACGCCACACGTTTCCCAGAGGCATTTCCATTGCGCACAATCACTGCTCCGGCAGTACTTTGTGCCTTGGTGCAACTCCTTTCCAGAGTTGGCATACCAGATGAGATTCTAACAGACCAGGGAACCAATTTCACTTCAAGGTTAATGCAACTGTTCAACAAACAACTGGGCATCTCCGCCATCAAAACCACTCCATACCACCCATAGACTGATGGACTAGTGGAAAGGTTCAATCAGACCTTAAAGAAGATGCTCCAGAAATTTGTGGATGATACTGGAAAAGACTGGGACCGGTGGCTGCCCTTTTTGCTGTTTGCCTATCGCGAAGTTCCTCAGGCGTCAACAGGTTTCTCTCCCTTTGAACTCTTGCATGCTTGGGAGGTTCAGGGGCCATTGGACTTGCTCCGAAAGGCCTAGGAGGCACCTTCCACCACGTGAAGTGATCGGGGGGTGGTGAAATTTGTGCTGGAAATGAGGGAGAGACTGGCCAGGTACCAGTAGGAGGCAGAGGTCAACCTGCGGGAGGCCCAGAAAAGCCAGAAGACCTGGTATGACCAGCAAGCTCGCCACCGGGAGTTTAAACCCGGCCAAAAAGTATTGCGGCTTCTCCCCACATGCAACAACAAGCTTTTAGTAAAGTGGCAGGGGCCATATGAGGTCACCCGGAAGATGGGTCCAGTGACCTATGAGATTTTCCATCCGGAGAAGAAAAAAAATAAACAAACTTATCATGTGAACCTCCTCAAAGAGTGGAAGGAGCGTTCAAACCAGGCTCCAAAGGAGGTCATACTCGCGCGGAAGGTGGAGGAGGACGACGACGACGACAAGGACGAGGACGACGACAATGATGATGATGATGATGATGATGACGAGGCAGAGCTGGAGTCCTCGACGACGACAGATGCGCCTGCACTGGCACGTCGGAAACCCAAGCAAGTCACAGAGATGTGCTTAATTTTCAAGACGGTGCCTTCTCTTTTTTCCGCCAGCCCAGGGAAGACGACGGTGGTAGAACACGTCATTCGTCTCAAAGAAGGATTACCAATTCGTCAGCGCCCCTACCGAGTTCCGCAACACTTGGTGGAGAGACTAACCAAGGAGCTCCAGGAAATGCTGAAGCTTGGAGTCATTGAGCCTTCCAAGTCGGAGTGGTGCAGTCCGGTGGTTATCATCTCCAAGAAAGATGTGTGCTGATTTAGAAAGAGAGTGAAAGACGTTTAAGAGAAGAAGCAGAAAGTACTTAATATGGAGATAAAGAAAGACGAAGAAACAGGAGCGAGAAAAAAAGGAGGAAATGCACCAGCCGAGGATCAAAGAGACAGTGACAGTGAAAAAGGAAGTCAGGGTGAGAGAGCTGAGGAGGAGGGCCAGCGAGAAAAGGAGCCGGGATTGCCTCAACAAGTGGACAACAGCGCCCTGGGAAGCCTGCCACAAGAGATGAATGCAAAGCGGCCTGCCAAACAATCACACCAATCCAAGATAATATGCGTAAATGGGCTGCGGGCCTCACGACCACCCCGTCAGCACCGATCTTCTACCAAGGACGTGGAAGAGGAAGAGGACACCTGCCAACAAAAGACGACGTCTGCTACAACTGTAGGAAACATGGCCACTTTGCTCGAAACTGCCGTCAACCACCCAGGAAAACCGATTACAATTTACACAGACAGAATCAAGTTTGATAAGAAATTTGTGATTTGTCAGGACCAGTCGTGAAAGCAACGGAGGATCACGTGACGTAAAAAACAAACAAAAAAAGCAAGTGGAGAAGCAGTTCTACATGAACGTGCGTTTTACTTATTAGGCCGTGATACACTGACACAATTGGACCTTAATATCAGAGTCAATAAGCAAGGGCGAATTCAAACAAACGTCAAAACTTTAAAAGGGCACATTATTATCGGTTGCTACATTTGGAAGAACAAAATAGGACGTCAATAAATTATTAGAAGTAGCTCACAATAGAGTCTGTTTGGGCGATGACGTGCAACACATGGTTAGTCTGCAAGGGACTATCAGATACAATGTATCAAAAGTAAGTGAAAACGCAACTATGGTTTCGTGCACCACCACATGCAACACTTGCACCATTCTCATGGAAAGACTCTCCCTGCTGGAGGGACGTGTCCGCCAGCTAGAGCAGAGTAATGTGGTAAGCGTAAATGTGGCGGACAGCACCGGTTAGCATTGGCCGTAAACGGCTTGCTAATCGCGTTGAGCCTGTTAAGACACAGAGCAGTTCCATTCCACCTCGGTCTCCTGGCTCCCGCACTTTAGTGAAAGGTGACTCCATTACTCGATACATTAAGCTTGAAAATCCAACCACAGAATGTGTATTGCTGGGGCCAGAGCACCCGACATTGAAGCTAATCTTATGGAGCTAGCACGCAAGAGACCTAGACACCAGCGCAGTGCAAACAACGCTAGCTATTCAGATATAGTAATACACGTCGGCTCCAATGACACTAGTGTTACTGCCGTTTCAATGATACGCTGGCTAAAGAAAGTTTTAACGCGCACTCACTCACCATGGGTTGAAGTTGCGATGACGTTCGCTCGGCTTCACTGGTCTTGATGTTGATGTGTAGTTATGTATGTCACGTCAAACAGTCAAGGGTTAGTCTTAATCGTAGTCATTTCAGTCCAGATGTCATGCCGTGAAGTCAAGTAAATCAAATAAATAAATCAATGGCTACGGTCTTCCAAACTTCAAATCAAAAACATCCGCGCATATGCGGTAATCAATACAATATACTATCTTCTATCTTCCAGTTTGTACATAAATAATGCGTCTTGAGTAAGTGCGGTTGAAAAACGGTATCCGACCAGCGTTCCCCCACCTGTCCTGCATTTGTTATTTATGGATGAACGCAACCAGTGCTGACGTCATCAATTGCCCTAGTGGTGGTGTTGCCATACTGCATTACTCAAAAGAAAACTGCTCCAACAACTAGGATGAAGCAATCAGAGATCACAAAGAAAAAACATAGCAAGGACTTGTGATCTCGCCAGAAAGATGAGTCTGAGTCGAGTAATTGTCTCTGGCCCCTTGCCTGCGAGAGGCAATGATGAGAAAGATGGGGGTGTAGCCCTCATTTCCGAATTTAATCTAAAACTTAGTCCTCGTCCTAGCAATTCCTTCAAAACATTTGAAGTTCTCATTATGCGATCCACGGCCGCACTGCCGTTTTATCTTGCCGTTTTTTACCGTCCCCCTGGCTCTTACTCAGGCTTTTTAGATGAATTTTCTGAATTTGTGGCTGATTTGGTAACTCATGCGGATAATATATCATGGGCGACTTCAACATTCATATGAATCTCCCGTCGGAACCACTTACCGTGGCGTTTCGGACAATAATTGATATGTTTGGTTTCATGCAAATAATAGATGAAGCAACGCATATAAATGGTAACACGTTAGATTTGGTATTAACCCGGGGCTTAGCATCCTCAAAAATAATTGTATTACCATATACTAGTGCTATAGCTGACCATTACTTAATCAAATTTGAAGTCTTGGCGCATTGCCATCGTTCTGACCATGATCAAAGCTATAGCAGCCGCAACATTAGCTCCTTAACCACCGCTGCGCTCTCTGAGCTACTCCCTTTAGTAACCGATTCGTTTCCTAATTATATTGGTACGATTGATGATCTTACAAACAACTTTAATGTCGCTCTGTTAAATGCGCCTGACTCCGTCGCACCTTTAAAAACTAAAACTTGTCCAAAGAGGCTGACTCCGTGGTTTTATGAGGAAACACGCATACTGAAACGATTCTTGTAGGAAGCTTGAGCGCAAATGGCGTGCGACCAAACTGGAGGTCTTCCGTCAGGCATGGTGCGCTAGTTTATACAAGGAAGCGCTCAATCTAGCCAAAACTAATTATTACTCTAGATTAATTGTTTTACATAAAAACAACCCTAAATATTTATTTGCTACTGTAGCAATGCTAACGCAACAGCAACCAACCTCGGATAGCTCTTCCTATTCAGCTCACGATTTCATGCAATTCTTTACTCAGAAGATTGAGTGTATTCGTGATGAGATTAAAGACACTGTTCTTACAATTTCGTTGAATTCCGTCATAAATGGTGTTAATAGGGACATTAGGGCTGATAACTGTCCGATAACCTTATCTCAATTTAAAAAAGTATCTCTTGAAAGCCAAACAAAATTGGTTAGTGGGGCAAAACCGACAACTTGTGTGCTCGATCCGCTTCCTGGCAAACTAATTAAAGAACTGTTTATGACCCTAGGACCGTCTGTCTTAAATATTATTAATCTATCACTTACCACGGGTATAGTACCAGCAGCTTTAGGACCGCCATTATGCGACCGCTACTTAAGCAACCAAACCTCGACCCAGAGAGTCTCAACAACTATAGACCGGTTTCAAATCTTCCATTTATTGCAAAAATCTTGAAAAACTTAATGAATATATGACTAGTAATAATCAATTTGAACCTTTCCAATCAGGTTTTACCGAATGGAAGCTACGGAGGAGGAGGGCATGCTCGCGTCACAGTTAAGCCGAAGAGGAGCACCTTCCCCGGGCACGGGCGGTGTCAAGCGGCCCCTAAGTTTAACCGAATGGAAGCTCCGGAGGAGGAGGGCATGCTCGCGTCACAGTTAAGCCGAAGAGGAGCACCTCTTCCCCCCGGGCACGAGCGGAGCGCGAGGCTGTCAGTTATGAATGAATAAATGAATAAATAAATAAATGAAGAATGCCACCTTTCATTTCACTGGCATGATCCGTGCCTGTCATGCCGCGTGTGTTTTTGTTTTTTCAGCTGTGTGGGCGTTCCTCCAGCGATCGTCTCGCGCCATGCGGTCAGCTGCTGCGAGACGCGCCCACCAGCCCCGCACCGGATTCCCATTCACTCACTGATTACACTCACTACCACCTACACTGACTACCTGGCGTCGGATTGTTATCCTACTTGTGTCTGCGTTTGGAGAGTCCTGCTCAATCCTCCAGCTCTGCTGGAGGATCATAACATTCACAGGGCACACCGGACGGCGTACCAGAAGTTAAAAGTCGAAGTAATTAAATAAATACAAAAATAAGTAATTGAATAAATACAAAAATAATGGCTGGGGAATAAAAAAATAAGAAGTTTTAATAATAATTTTTTTTTGTTATAACATGAATTTCACTCTCTCTCTCTCTACCCGTATATATATATATATATATATATATATATATATAATTTAAGCATTTTTGAAGGTGCGCCGCTACTTCGCGGATTTTCAGTTTTCGCGGGTGGTCTCGGTCCCCATTAACCGCGATAATCGAGGGTTCACTGTATTACTCTTACTCGATCTTGGCGCCGCTTTTGACACTTGATCATAACATATTATTAAAACGCCTTGAAACTTGTGTTGGCATTTCAGGTTCAGCGCTTTCTTGGTTTAATTCGTATCTGTCGGAGAGGAGGCACCGTGTAATTCATGGCAATGCGACTTCTGATCTTTGTAAGATCACACGCGGAGTTCCGCAGGGATTGGTACTAGATGCTACCGCTTGGTGATATTATACGGAAATATAACATTAGTTTTCATTGTTATGCTGATGATACGCAATTATACATGCCGTTGGATATAACGAATCCGTGTGATTGCTATAAATTAGAGGCATGCCTTGCCGAAATTAAACTATGAATGTCTTTCAATTTTTTGCGTCTTAACTCAGATAAAACCGAGATGCTGATCATTGGACCAGCGCGTCATCGGTACCTTTTTCAAAGACACCACTATGAGTATCGATAAATTGCCCAAAAGGATTCAACAAGATCAATGTCTAAAGTCATTTTTGGCCAATTTTCAATCAGATTCGTTAAAAGGGCACCGTGCAGTACGTCAAAATGCAAAAAATTATAATTTTTGTCACCACTGGGTGGTGCAAGGTGGTCGCTGCTCAGGCCCTAATAATAATAATAATAATAATAATAATAAAAGTAATAATATTTTCTACAAAAACAATAGGGACCTCGCAGCCGTCGCAGCTCGGGCCCTAATAACAATTTCTACAAAAACAATAGGGACCTCGCCGCGGTCGCTGCTCGGGCCCCAATAATAATTTCTACACAAAGTCCATTGTGGTGACCCGCCCCCTTTTAAGTAAATTCAAAATGGCCGACTTCCTGTAAAACCTAGCTCATTGCTCCAAGAGACTATTTTGTAGGTCTTGGTCTTATACATACAGTGAACCCTCGCTACTTCGCGGTTCACCTTTCGCGGGTTCAATGCTTCGCGGGTCTAAAAAATATTCGGGGGCATTGTAGTTTCGCCGAGCGACACAACGGGGCGCTGGAGCGGTTAGACGGCCGGCGTGCGCCGAAGAAGAGCGTGGGCGAAGAGGAGAGTGGACGAAGAAGAGCACGTTCCCCCGGACACGATCGGTGGCGACGTTTCGCGCGGTTCGGACCGTACCAGAGCTCCGGCCAGCGTGCGTGGCAGTTAAGCCGTAGAGGAGCACCTTCCCCGGGCACGGGCGGTTCCAAGCGGCCCCTAAGTTTAACCGAATGGAAGCTCCGGAGGAGGAGGGCATGCTCGCGTCACAGTAAGCCGAAGAGGAGCACCTTCCCCGGGCACGGGCGGTGCCAAGCGGCCCCTAAGTTTAACCGAATGGAAGCTCCGGGGGAGGAGGGCGGGCGTGTGTCACAGTTAAGCCAAAATGGAGCACCTCTTCTGCCCGGGCACGAGCGGAGCGCGAGGCTGTCAGTTATGAATGAATAAATGAATAAATAAATAAAGAATGCCACCTTTCATTTCACAGGGCACACCGGACGGCGTACCAGCAGGTAAAAGTCGGAGTAATTAAATAAATACAAAAAGAATGGCTGGGGAATAAAAAAATAATACGTTTTAATAATAATTTGGTTTTTTTGTTATAACATGAATTTCACTCTCTCTCTCTCTCTCCCCCCGTATATATATATATATATATATATATATATATATATATATATATATATATATATATTTATATATTTATTATATATATTGTATATTTTTTTTTTGCATTTTTGAAGGTCCGCCGCTACTTCGCGGATTTTCAGTTTTCGCGGGTGGTCTCGGTCCCCATTAACCGCGATAACCGAGGGTTCACTGTACTCCATAAAATTTACAAAAAGCGAGGTGAAACACTCAACCAGAGCTGCTTTTTTTTAACATTTCTCGAGGGCCATGGCGAGCCATTTCAAAAAAGCTGCACAACTAACGTATAAAATATTGATAAATTTGCTCGGCCTGATGTGTGTGTAAAGTTTTACGAGTTGTCGTTCATATTTAGAACCTCATAATCAGCTTTTTTTTATTGCCGAACAGTGCAATGCCACTCCACAACTTTTCACGAAAAATCACGAATTTCGTATTGTGACATCCTCATGGCCGAAACAGTCATCCGAGCATATATGAGGGCGACCTTGTTGAGTTGCACGGAGAAAAACATCCAAGAAAATAACTTGTATTAGCTTTTACCAGTTGGTGGCGCTACTACTACGATGTAAAATAAGTTGGTAGATGTCTTCAGGGCTGAAGTATCCTCAAATGTGTACAACTTCGAGAAGATAGGATCATCTGAGTCATGTTGCCGGAGCTTTTGTTGCCACAGAGTACAATCGGACTTTTCAGCACCTTAATAGCCACGCCTTTTGCCAAAACGTCACAAAATTCGGCAGAGAGTAAGATCATTGTCTTGAGTCTTTTCTGACTAATTTTCAGTCGGATTCGTCAAAAGGGCACCGTGCAGTACGTGAAAATTAAAATAAAAACAAATTTTTGATTCCACTTGGCGGCACTGTGTGTATAACAAAATAATAACATTACGATGTCTTCAGGTCGGGACGTTTTATTTACAGGTGAAGGTTTGGATTTTTAGGAGCATGTGCAGGGGAGTTATTAAGCATTCATTTATTTGTATTAGGTTCATTTTGTCTTCTTATTATTGATATTTGACTGATTCATTAAAAGCAGACAATTATGTTTTAGGTAAATTTTTTACCTGACATCTTTCGGCGAGTCTTTCGCCTTCTTCAGAGTGTCGCATGATGGTGTCTTGAGCTGATGTTCCATGAGGGTGTGACTTACCTGTCAAAAAAATGAAAAAAATCAGAGCAGTAAAAGAACAAGCACAACATGAACATTACAAATCAGCAATCACTGACCACTGCAAAAGGGAAAACTACATCATGGACCGGGAGAAGGGCAGGGTCATCCGCACAGAAGAGAACAAACAACAGCGCTGGATCAGAGAGGCCATTGAGATCTGCAAGCGAGGCATAAAAACCATGAACAGAGACAAGGGAGCCTTCATCCTCTCTACCACCTGGACCAGCATCTTGGCGGAGTGAACGGACAGCGGGGGCGTGACTTGCCTTCATTCTTGTGACAGGTAAGTCACGCCCTCATGGAACATCAGCTGATAAAGACGGGTCACAAGACAGCATCATGTGACACTCTGAAGAAGGCGAAAGACTTTCGTATTGTGACATGCTCAAGGCCTAAACACTCATCCGAGCAAATATAAGGTAGATTTTGTTCACCTGCCCAGAGAAAAACATCAACGAAAATAATTTGTATTTGTTTTAACCAGTTGGTGGCGCTACCACTGCGATCAAAAATAAGTTGGCAGCCGTCTTCAGGGCCTGAATATCCTCAAATGTGAAAAATTTCGAGAAGATGGATCATCTGAATCATTTTGCAGGAACTTTTGTTGCCACGGAGAATAATCAGACTCTGCGGCACCGTAATAGCCACGCCCTTCGAAGGAAAGTCACAAAAATAGGGATAGAGTAAGATCAATGTCTTGAGTCTTTTCTAGCCAATTTTCAATCAGATTCGTTAAAAGGGCACCGTGCAGTAAGTCAAAATGTAAAAAATGATATTGATTGGCGCAAGGTGTATAACTGAATATAAACATATAGATGTCTTCAGGTACAGACTTTTTATGTACATGTGAAGTTTTGGATTTTTAGCAGCATGTGCAGGAGAGTTATTAAGCATTTTGTCCATTGCGGCGAAGGAAATCTTAAGTGAAAACTTTGAAGCCCCGCCCCCGTCATATAGTATTTCGGAAACAAAAAATTTTAGCCCCAGTGTTTGTCCCAGGTCTTCAGATGCTACAGACAGAATTTTAAGGCAATCAGATGAAGCCTTTAGGATCAGGGTGCAAAAGAATGACCCCTGTAAACATGCAAAAAAGGGCAAAAGTCGGACTTTCAAAAATTCATAACTCACTTCCTGTTCATATTAGACGTTAAAATAACAAATTTTTCGCCATGCCCGATGAGACTGCCAAGTTTGGTGAGTTTTTGTGCATGTTTCGGGGGTCAAAAATGCGATCGAACAATCGGAAAAATAATAATAATAATAATTTCTACAAAAACAATAGGAACTTCGCAGCGGTCGCTGCTCAGGCCCTAATAATAATAATAATAAAAGTAATAATATTTTCTACAAAAACAATAGGGACCTCGCCGCGGTCGCTGCTCGGGCCCCAATAATAATTTCTACACAAAGTCCATTGTGGTGACCCGCCCCCTTTTAAGTAAATTCAAAATGGCCGACTTCCTGTAAAACCTAGCTCATTGCTCCAAGAGACTTTTTTGTAGGTCTTGGTCTTATACATACAGTGAACCCTCGCTACTTCGCGGTTCACCTTTCGCGGGTTCAGTGCTTCGCGGGTCTAAAAAATATTCGGGGGCATTGTAGTTTCGCCGAGCGGCACGACGGGGCGCTGGAGCGGTTAGACGGCCGGCGTGCGCCGAAGAAGAGCGTGGGCGAAGAGGAGAGTGGACGAAGAAGAGCACGTTCCCCCGGACACGATCGGTGGCGACGTTTCGCGCGGTTCGGACCGTACCAGAGCTCCGGCCGGCGTGCGTGGCAGTTAAGCCGTAGAGGAGCACCTTCCCCGGGCACGGGCGGTGCCAAGCGGCCCCTAAGTTTAACCGAATGGAAGCTCCGGAGGAGGAGGGCATGCTCGCGTCACAGTAAGCCGAAGAGGAGCACCTTCCCCGGGCACGGGCGGTTCCAAGCGGCCCCTAAGTTTAACCGAATGGAAGCTCCGCAGGAGGAGGGCATGCTCGCGTCACAGTAAGCCGAAGAGGAGCACCTTCCCCGGGCACGGGCGGTGCCAAGCGGCCCCTAAGTTTAACCGAATGGAAGCTCCGGGGGAGGAGGGCGGGCGTGTGTCACAGTTAAGCCAAATTGGAGCACCTCTTCTGCCCGGGCACGAGCGGAGCGCGAGGCTGTCAGTTATGAATGAATAAATGAATAAATAAATAAAGAATGCCACCTTTCATTTCACAGGGCACACCGGACGGCGTACCAGCAGGTAAAAGTCGGAGTAATTAAATAAATACAAAAAGAATGGCTGGGGAATAAAAAAATAATACGTTTTAATAATAATTTGGTTTTTTTGTTATAACATGAATTTCACTCTCTCTCTCCCCGTATATATATATATATATATATATATATATATATATATATATTTATTATATATATTGTATATTTTTTTAAGCATTTTTGAAGGTGCGCCGCTACTTCGCGGATTTTCAGTTTTCGCGGGTGGTCTCGGTCCCCGTTAACCGCGATAACCGAGGGTTCACTGTACTCCATAAAATTTACAAAAAGCGAGGTGAAACACTCAACCAGAGCTGCTTTTTTTAACATTTCTCGAGGGCCATGGCGAGCCATTTAAAAAAAGCTGCACAACTAACGTATAAAATATTGATAAATTTGCTCGGCCTGATGTGTGTGTAAAGTTTTACGAGTTGTCGTTCATATTTAGAACCTCATAATCAGCTTTGTTTTATTGACGAACAGTGCAATGCCACTCCCACAACTTTTCATGAAAAAGGACGAATTTCGTATTGTGACATCCTCATGGCCGAAACAGTCATCCGAGCATATATGAGGGCGACCTTGTTGAGTTGCACGGAGAAAAACATCCAAGAAAATAACTTGTATTAGCTTTTACCAGTTGGTGGCGCTACTACTACGATGTAAAATAAGTTGGTAGATGTCTTCAGGGCTGAAGTATCCTCAAATGTGTACAACTTCGAGAAGATAGGATCATCTGAGTCATGTTGCCGGAGCTTTTGTTGCCACAGAGTACAATCGGACTTTTCAGCACCTTAATAGCCACGCCTTTTGCCAAAACGTCACAAAATTCGGCAGAGAGTAAGATCATTGTCTTGAGTCTTTTCTGACTCATTTTCAGTCGGATTCGTCAAAAGGGCACCGTGCAGTACGTGAAAATTAAAATAAAAACAAATTTTTGATTCCACTTGGCGGCACTGTGTGTATAACAAAATAATAACATTAAGATGTCTTCAGGTCGGGACGTTTTATTTACAGGTGAAGGTTTGGATTTTTAGGAGCATGTGCAGGGGAGTTATTAAGCATTCATTTATTTGTATTAGGTTCATTTTGTCTTCTTATTATTGATATTTGACTGATTCATTAAAAGCAGACAATTATGTTTTAGGTTAATTTTTTACCTGACATGTTTCGGCGAGTCTTTCGCCTTCTTCAGAGTGTCGCATGATGGTGTCTTGAGCTGATGTTCCATGAGGGTGTGACTTACCTGTCAAAAAAATGAAAAAAATCAGAGCAGTAAAAGAACAAGCACAACATGAACATTACAAATCAGCAATCACTGACCACTGCAAAAGGGAAAACCACATCATGGACCTGGAGAAGGGCAGGGTCATCCGCACAGAAGAGAACAAACAACAGCGCTGGATCAGAGAGGCCATTGAGATCTGCAAGCGAGGCATAAAAACCATGAACAGAGACAAGGGAGCCTTCATCCTCTCTACCACCTGGACCAGCATCTTGGCGGAGTGAACGGACAGCGGGGGGCGTGACTTGCCTTCATTCTTGTGACAGGTAAGTCACGCCCTCATGGAACATCAGCTGATAAAGACGGGTCACAAGACAGCATCATGTGACACTCTGAAGAAGGCGAAAGACTTTCGTATTGTGACATGCTCAAGGCCTAAACACTCATCCGAGCAAATATAAGGTAGATTTTGTTCACTTGCCCGGAGAAAAACATCAACAAAAATAATTTGTATTTGTTTTAACCAGTTGGTGGCGCTACCACTGCGATCAAAAATAAGTTGGCAGCCGTCTTCAGGGCCTGAATATCCTCAAATGTGAAAGATTTCCAGAAGATGGATCATCTGAATCATTTTGCAGGAACTTTTGTTGCCACGGAGAATAATCAGAATCTGCGGCACCGTAATAGCCACGCCCTTTGAAGGAAAGTCATAAAAATAGGGATAGAGTAAGATCAATGTCTTGAGTCTTTTCTAGCCAATTTTCAATCGGATTCGTTAAAAGGGCACCGTGCAGTACGTCAAAATGTAAAAATTGATATTGATTGGCGCAAGGTGTATAACTGAATATAAACATATAGATGTCTTCAGGTACCGACTCTTTATGTACATGTGAAGTTTTGGATTTTTAGCAGCATGTGCAGGAGAGTTATTAAGCATTTTGTCCATTGCGGCGAAGGAAATCTTAAGTGAAAACTTTGAAGCCCCGCCCCCGTCATATAGTATTTCGGAAACAAAAAATTTTAGCCCCAGTGTTTGTCCCAGGTCTTAAGATGCTCCAGACAGAACTTTAAGGCAATCAGATGAAGCCTTTAGGATCAGGGTGCAAAAGAATGACCCCTGTAAACATGCAAAAAAGGGCAAAAGTCGGACTTTCAAAAATTCATAACTCACTTCCTGTTCATATTAGACGTTAAAAAATATAAAATTTTTCGCCATGCCCGATGAGACTGCCAAGTTTGGTGAGTTTTTGTGCATGTTTCGGGGGTCAAAAATGCGATCGAACAATCGGAAAAATAATAATAATACTAATTTCTACAAAAACAATAGGGACTTCGCAGCGGTCGCTGCTCAGGCCCTAATAATAATAATAATAATAATAATAATAAAAGTAATAATATTTTCGACAAAAACAATAGGGACCTCGCCGCGGTCGCTGCTCGGGCCCCAATAATAATTTCTACACAAAGTCCATTGTGGTGACCCGCCCCCTTTTAAGTAAATTCAAAATGGCCGACTTCCTGTAAAACCTAGCTCATTGCTCCAAGAGACTTTTTTGTAGGTCTTGGTCTTATACATACAGTGAACCCTCGCTACTTCGCGGTTCACCTTTCGCGGGTTCAGTGCTTCGCGGGTCTAAAAAATATTCGGGGGCATTGTAGTTTCGCCAAGCGGCACGACGGGGCGCTGGAGCGGTTAGACGGCCGGCGTGCGCCGAAGAAGAGCGTGGGCGAAGAGGAGAGTGGACGAAGAAGAGCACGTTCCCCCGGACACGATCGGTGGCGACGTTTCGCGCGGTTCGGACCGTACCAGAGCTCCGGCCGGCGTGTGTGGCAGTTAAGCCGTAGAGGAGCACCTTCCCCGGGCACGGGCGGTGCCAAGCGGCCCCTAAGTTTAACCGAATGGAAGCTCCGGAGGAGGAGGGCATGTTCGCGTCACAGTAAGCCGAAGAGGAGCACCTTCCTCGGGCACGGGCGGTTCCAAGCGGCCCCTAAGTTTAACCGAATGGAAGCTCCGGAGGAGGAGGGCATGCTCGCGTCACAGTAAGCCGAAGAGGAGCACCTTCCCCGGGCACGGGCGGTTCCAAGCGGCCCCTAAGTTTAACCGAATGGAAGCTCCGGAGGAGGAGGGCATGCTCGCGTCACAGTAAGCCGAAGAGGAGCACCTTCCCCGGGCACGGCGGTGCCAAGCGGCCCCTAAGTTTAACCGAATGGAAGCTCCGGGGGAGGAGGGCGGGCGTGTGTCACAGTTAAGCCGAATTGGAGCACCTCTTCTGCCCGGGCACGAGCGGAGCGCGAGGCTGTCAGTTATGAATGAATAAATGAATAAATAAATAAAGAATGCTACCTTTCATTTCACAGGGCACACCGGACGGCGTACCAGCAGGTAAAAGTCGGAGTAATTAAATAAATACAAAAAGAATGGCTGGGGAATAAAAAAATAATACGTTTTAATAATAATTTGTTTTTTTTGTTATAACATGAATTTCACTCTCTCTCTCCCCGTATATATATATATATATATATATATATATATATATATATATATATATATATATATATATTTATTATATATATTGTATATTTTTTTTAAGCATTTTTGAAGGTGCGCCGCTACTTCGCGGATTTTCAGTTTTCGCGGGTGGTCTCGGTCCCCATTAACCGCGATAACCGAGGGTTCACTGTACTCCATAAAATTTACAAAAAGCGAGGTGAAACACTCAACCAGAGCTGCTTTTTTTTAACATTTCTCGAGGGCCATGGCGAGCCATTTCAAAAAAGCTGCACAACTAACGTATAAAATATTGATAAATTTGCTCGGCCTGATGTGTGTGTAAAGTTTTACGAGTTGTCGTTCATATTTAGAACCTCATAATCAGCTTTGTTTTATTGCCGAACAGTGCAATGCCACTCCCACAACTTTTCACGAAAAAGGACGAATTTCGTATTGTGACATCCTCATGGCCGAAACAGTCATCCGAGCATATATGAGGGCGACCTTGTTGAGTTGCACGGAGAAAAACATCCAAGAAAATAACTTGTATTAGCTTTTACCAGTTGGTGGCGCTACTACTACGATGTAAAATAAGTTGGTAGATGTCTTCAGGGCTGAAGTATCCTCAAATGTGTACAACTTCGAGAAGATAGGATCATCTGAGTCATGTTGCCGGAGCTTTTGTTGCCACAGAGTACAATCGGACTTTTCAGCACCTTAATAGCCACGCCTTTTGCCAAAACGTCACAAAATTCGGCAGAGAGTAAGATCATTGTCTTGAGTCTTTTCTCACTAATTTTCAGTCGGATTCGTCAAAAGGGCACCGTGCAGTACGTGAAAATTAAAATAAAAACACATTTTTGATTCCACATGGCGGCACTGTGTGTATAACAAAATAATAACATTAAGATGTCTTCAGGTCGGGACGTTTTATTTACAGGTGAAGGTTTGGATTTTTAGGAGCATGTGCAGGGGAGTTATTA
Organism: Idiotropiscis lumnitzeri; assembly: GCF_059441095.1. Classification (NCBI taxonomy): domain Eukaryota; kingdom Metazoa; phylum Chordata; class Actinopteri; order Syngnathiformes; family Syngnathidae; genus Idiotropiscis; species Idiotropiscis lumnitzeri. The sequence continues at coordinate 217,537 of NW_028283693.1, forward strand.
AGCATTCATTTATTTGTATTAGGTTCATTTTGTCTTCTTATTATTGATATTTGACTGATTCATTAAAAGCAGACAATTATGTTTTAGGTTAATTTTTTACCTGACATGTTTCGGCGAGTCTTTCGCCTTCTTCAGAGTGTCGCATGATGGTGTCTTGAGCTGATGTTCCATGAGGGTGTGACTTACCTGTCAAAAAAATGAAAAAATCAGAGCAGTAAAAGAACAAGCACAACATGAACATTACAAATCAGCAATCACTGACCACTGCAAAAGGGAAAACCACATCATGGACCGGGAGAAGGGCAGGGTCATCCGCACAGAAGAGAACAAACAACAGCGCTGGATCAGAGAGGCCATTGAGATCTGCAAGCGAGGCATAAAAACCATGAACAGAGACAAGGGAGCCTTCATCCTCTCTACCACCTGGACCAGCATCTTGGCGGAGTGAACGGACAGCGGGGGGCGTGACTTGCCTTCATTCTTGTGACAGGTAAGTCACGCCCTCATGGAACATCAACTGATAAAGACGGGTCACAAGACACCATCATGTGACACTCTGAAGAAGGCGAAAGACTTTCGTATTGTGACATGCTCAAGGCCTAAACACTCATCCGAGCAAATATAAGGTAGATTTTGTTAACCTGCCCGGAGAAAAACATCAACGAAAATAATTTGTATTTGTTTTAACCAGTTGGTGGCGCTACCACTGCGATCAAAAATAAGTTGGCAGCCGTCTTCAGGGCCTGAATATCCTCAAATGTGAAAGATTTCCAGAAGATGGATCATCTGAATCATTTTGCAGGAACTTTTGTTGCCACGGAGAATAATCAGAATCTGCGGCACCGTAATAGCCACGCCCTTTGAAGGAAAGTCATAAAAATAGGGATAGAGTAAGATCAATGTCTTGAGTCTTTTCTAGCCAATTTTCAATCGGATTCGTTAAAAGGGCACCGTGCAGTACGTCAAAATGTAAAAATTTATATTGATTGGCGCAAGGTGTATAACTGAATATAAACATATAGATGTCTTCAGGTACCGACTCTTTATGTACATGTGAAGTTTTGGATTTTTAGCAGCACGTGCAGGAGAGTTATTAAGCATTTTGTCCATTGCGGCGAAGGAAATCTTAAGTGAAAACTTTGAAGCCCCGCCCCCGTCATATAGTATTTCGGAAACAAAACATTTTAGCCCCAGTGTTTGTCCCAGGTCTTAAGATGCTCCAGACAGAACTTTAAGGCAATCAGATGAAGCCTTTAGGATCAGGGTGCAAAAGAATGACCCCTGTAAACATGCAAAAAAGGGCAAAAGTCGGACTTTCAAAAATTCATAACTCACTTCCTGTTCATATTAGACGTTAAAATATCAAATTTTTCGCCATGCCCGATGAGACTGCCAAGTTTGGTGAGTTTTTGTGCATGTTTCGGGGGTCAAAAATGCGATCGAACAATCGGAAAAATAATAATAATAATAATTTCTACAAAAACAATAGGGACTTCGCAGCGGTCGCTGCTCAGGCCCTAATAATAATAATAATAATATTATTAATAATAAAAGTAATAATATTTTCTACAAAAACAATAGGGACCTCGCAGCCGTCGCAGCTCGGGCCCTAATAACAATTTCTAGAAAAACAATAGGGACCTCGCAGCGGTCACTGCTCGGGCCCTAATAATAATAATAAAAATAATAATAATTTCCACAAAAACAATGGGGACCTCGTAGCGGTCGCTGCTCGGGCCCTAATAATAATTTCTACAAAAACAATAGGGACCTCGCCGCCGTCGCTGCTCGGGCCCCAATAATAATTTCTACACAAAGTCCATTGTGGTGACCCGCCCCCTTTTAAGGAAATTAAAAATGGCCGACTTCCTGTAAAACCTAGCTCATTGCTCCAAGAGACTTTTTTGTAGGTCTTGGTCTTATACATACAGTGAACCCTCGCTACTTCGCGGTTCACCTTTCGCGGGTTCAGTGCTTCGCGGGTCTAAAAAATATTCGGGGGCATTGTAGTTTCGCCGAGCGGCACGACGGGGCGCTGGAGCGGTTAGACGGCCGGCGTGCGCCGAAGAAGAGCGTGGGCGAAGAGGAGAGTGGACGAAGAAGAGCACGTTCCCCCGGACACGATCGGTGGCGACGTTTCGCGCGGTTTGGACCGTACCAGAGCTCCGGCCGGCGTGCGTGGCAGTTAAGCCGTAGAGGAACACCTTCCCCGGGCACGGGCGGTGCCAAGCGGCCCCTAAGTTTAACCGAATGGAAGCTCCGGAGGAGGAGGGCATGCTCGCGTCACAGTAAGCCGAAGAGGAGCACCTTCCACGGGCACGGGCGGTTCCAAGCGGCCCCTAAGTTTAACCGAATGGAAGCTCCGGAGGAGGAGGGGATGCTCGCGTCACAGTAAGCCGAAGAGGAGCACCTTCCCCGGGCACGGGCGGTTTCAAGCGGCCCCTAAGTTTAACTGAATGGAAGCTCCGGAGGAGGAGGGCATGCTCGCGTCACAGTAAGCCGAAGAGGAGCACCTTCCCCGGGCACGGGCGGTGCCAAGCGGCCCCTAAGTTTAACCGAATGGAAGTTCCGGGGGAGGAGGGCGGGCGTGTGTCACAGTTAAGCCGAATTGGAGCACCTCTTCCGCCCGGGCACGAGCGGAGCGCGAGGCTGTCAGTTATGAATGAATAAATGAATAAATAAATAAAGAATGCCACCTTTCATTTCACAGGGTACACCGGACGGCGTACCAGCAGGTAAAAGTCGGAGTAATTAAATAAATACAAAAAGAATGGCTGGGGAATTAAAAAATAATATGTTTTAATAATAATTTGTTTTTTTTGTTATAACATGAATTTCACTCTCTCTCTCCCCGTATATATATATATATATATATATATATATATATATATATATATATATATATATATATATTTATTATATATATTGTATTTTTTTTAAGCATTTTTGAAGGTGTGCCGCTACTTCGCGGATTTTCAGTTTTCGCGGGTGGTCTCGGTCCCCATTAACCGCGATAACCGAGGGTTCACTGTACTCCATAAAATTTACAAAAGGCGAGGTGAAACACTCAACCAGGGTTGCTTTTTTGAACATTTCTCGAGGGCCATGGCGAGCCATTTCAAAAAAGCTGCACAACTAACGTATAAAATATTGATAAATTTGCTCGGCCTGATGTGTGTGTAAAGTTTCACGAGTTGTCGTTCATATTTACAACCTCATAATCAGCGTTGTTTTATTGCCGAACAGTGCAATGCCACTCCCACAACCTTTCACGAAAAAGGACGAATTTCGTATTGTGACATCCTCATGGCCGAAACAGTAATCCGAGCATATATGAGGGCGACCTTGTTGAGTTGCACGGAGAAAAACATCCAAGAAAATAACTTGTATTAGCTTTTACCAGTTGGTGGCGCTACTACTACGATGAAAAATAAGTTGGTAGAAGTCTTCAGGGCTGAAGTATCCTCAAATGTGTACAACTTCGAGAAGATAGGATCATCTGAGTCATGTTGCCGGAGCTTTTGTTGTCACAAAGTACAATCGGACTTTTCAGCACCGTAATAGCCACGCCTTTTGCCAAAACGTCACAAAATTCGGCAGAGAGTAAGATCATTGTCTTGAGTCTTTTCTGACTAATTTTCAGTCGGATTCGTCAGAAGGGCACCGTGCAGTACGTGAAAATTTAAATAAAAACAAATTTTTGATTCCACTTGGCGGCGCTGTGTGTAAAACAAAATAATAACATTAAGATGTCTTCAGGTCGGGACGTTTTATTTACAGGTGAAGGTTTGGATTTTTAGGAGCATGTGCAGGGGAGTTATTAAGCATTCATTTATTTGTATTAGGTTCATTTTGTCTTCTTATTATTGATATTTGACTGATTCATTAAAAGCAGACATTTATGTTTTAGGTTAATTTTTTACCTGACATGTTTCAGCGAGTCTTTCGCCTTCTTCAGAGTGTCGCATGATGGTGTCTTGAGACCAGTCTTTATCAGCTGATGTTCCATGAGGGTGTGACTTACCTGTCAAAAAAATTAAAAAATCAGAGCAGTAAAAGAACAAGCACAACATGAACATTACAAATCAGCAATCACTGACCACTGCAAAAGGGAAAACCACATCATGGACCGGGAGAAGGGCAGGGTCATCCGCACAGAAGAGAACAAACTACAGCGCTGGATCAGAGAGGCCATTGAGATCTGCAAGCGAGGCATAAAAACCATGAACAGAGACAAGGGAGCCTTCATCCTCTCTACCACCTGGAGCAGCGTCTTGGCGGAGTGAATGGACAGCGGGGGGCGTGACTTGCCTTCATTCTTGTGACAGGTAAGGCACGCCTTCATGGAACATCAGCTGATAAAGACAGGTCACAAGACACCATCACAGGGTTCGAAGTTAACTTTAAAAACTGCTTGCCCATAGGGCAAGTGCCACTAAAATTTGCCTTGCCCGAGTGGCCAAATTACTTGCCCAACTTGGGCAAGTGACAATTTTTTTTCTCTTGCCCTGAGTGACTTTTTGTATGACAAAGTGTCTAATTACAAATTGCATGAATTTTTTGTTCGGACAGTTCCCGCCTAGAAAGAATTAAAAATACGTTACAATCATAAGGGTTGCTTATAGAAAAATGTATCATGTATTAACACATTAATTAGGTGTCTGCTGACCCAGGATTATGTTATTGTTATGTTATGTTATATATGAAAGAGAATGTGGAATGACACTGAACGATGGAAGGTGGAAGGATGTGGAAAGATTGTGAATGACATTGAATGATTTGGAATGACACTGAAAGATTTTGAATAATACTGAATGACACTGAATGAAGTAAAACTTTCTGGGAACGGGCCAATTCAAGATAGCTGCCGCACTGTGGGGGAGGCTTTGGTACCAAATTTGGAAAGAGACCCAAACGGTTGGGTCCATTTTATATCAGTGTGGGGGTGAAACGTTGGTCTCGGCGGAGCTGTCTGAATATTGGAGAAGTTAGAAGACAAAGTAAAACAGAACAATTAAAATCACTCTTCAAATACATATTGTTTGGTGGGCAGAGCATGATTTACAGCTCACCATTTTATTGCATGCACCAAGCATGTTATACATTTTTCTGTCCATGGGATGGCGTAGTCAAGAAAAATGAAGCATCTCGAAGCCCATTCGTGTGTGAAGTATTTCCCTGCAGGGCTTGGCTGCTTTATGGGGCTTCATTTTGCCATCACTAGTTTTAGATAGTTTTAATTTTTGAAAGAGCATTTTTGTTTTAGTATTAAGGTAGGCCAGAAATGGAATGAAATGCAGAGATAGAAATGACACAGGAAAAATTTGGCTAGAAGGGCTCTAATTTTCATTAAAGCAGAGAAGAAAATAGAAACTACAAAAAACATTGATGTGTACTTGTCCACTTTAAGGTAGAACTGGTTGAAGTGAAATGAGTCACAAGATTGGAAAAATAGGAAATAAAATAGAATTAACATGTTCATTTTTGTGATAAGAAATTTGTGATTAGGTGAAAAGGGGAAAAAAAAGAGAATTACAGGCTTTTCAAATAAAACAACCTAATTTAAATTGGCCAACTTGTAAAATGGAAAAGAAAATTCTAAATTATGCACAGAAAGCATGAACGTGTTGGGCAGAAGGAAGGAAAAAGAAAAGAAAGAAAGGAGGAAGCAGTAAGTCTTGTTACAAAACATTAACTTTTCAGGACGAGATGTGGTAGCAATGGAGGATCACGTGACGTAAAAAGTCAAACATAAAAGTGTGTGTAGAAGGAGTTCTACATCAACATGCGTTTTACTCATTAGGCCGTGATACACTGGCAAAATTGGACTTCAATAGAATTAATAAGCACGGGCGAATTCAAACAAACGTCAAAACTTTAAAGGGGCGCATTGTCAGTGATAAGAAAGAGAAAAGATATTGCCAGACCACTTTTCTGTAAAAACTTTCCTTGGGACGCCTCGGTGACCCCCATTAAATCCCTGACCCTTCATAGATAAAGTTGAGGCCCGGTGCCTCTCAGGGCTGTAATTTATGTGGCAGAGAAAGGTCCAACAAGCCTTGGTAATCTTTAAAACAGTATCGTCATGGCCATGGAATGGGTTGTGTATGTTGGAACTTGTGAAGATACACTACAAGATTGTATCGACAAAGCATCTTAACGCACTACCAAATTATTATAAGCCATTTGAGCAAAACAGTGACTGCAAAAAATGACTTCATTAGCCTGGGTTACTGCAGGAACCAGGGCAAAATGAATTCATTTGCATATTTAGTCACAACAATTTGGATTTCGTGGCAGAGAACCACTTAGAGTGTGATTAAGAGCTTTCACTGCTGCTTTAAGGAATCAAAAAATTACATTCTTTTCCCACCACATTCACATTGCACGCCGGCCTAATTGTCACAGGGACACATTATACTGATAAGTTGCGGTGCATTTCAGCCCAGCGTCATTTTTTCCCCGCATCATCTAGGAGGCGCCACACGACTGTGGAGCCGTCCAAATTATCACCAAACCGCGACTTGACCTTCCTCCCGACTGGAGGAACTCAGACTTGTAACACAGACCAGGTGCGCATTCCAGACTGATAAGAAGTAAAAGTGTTTGAGAACCAAGGTCGCAGCCTGAAATCAAACTGACTTTTATGCGATGGGAGTACTAACATTGTGATACCAACGGATAAGAGATTGTTAGGATAAGCAGGAAGAGCGTAGGCGGGTGTGAGCTAATTAAAATTTGGGGTTTCCCATCTTGTATGAGTTGTATGGTTACAATGTGGACTGACAGTCAAGATAAATGTTCATGCGTTCTGTCGACATTGGGCTTTAAAAACCACAACAGGAAAAGAAAAGTTGTGCATAAAGCACGTCTAAAATAGTTATTTGTGAACGCAAAATTCACTTAACAGAAAATGACACAATTACAATTGGAAACTGCCTCGCCTTTATATCGACACAGCGCAGCTAAAAGGGAAAATGAACACACCCCCACACGCACACACACGCAGAAAATCAACTTGACAATTTGATCCCACGCCAGGGAAAAAGGTACCAGTAATTGAACGCACACATTGGGAGAACAAAGGTGCAAACATTGCTGAGGACAGGATCAGCAAATTGGCAGATGGCAAATCCTGGCTGCCTAATTCATTGATTGGAAAAGTAATAAGAGTGACACAAGAGCATAACTATGTGTCAAGAGAGGGGTAGTATGATATGAAATTGTTCCCACATACAGACTTTTCAACAAAAAACTTTTTTTTAGACAGTGTTATTTGTTTGAGATGCAATATTGTTTGGTTGTAATTCATATGTTTTCAAAATGGATTAAGTTGTTTCCGACAACATATGTTGATGCTAAAACAGTTGGAAAAAGTGTTGTGTAATCAAATTGTCAGGTTCAATCACCTAAGCATTCACTGAACATAGGCTAAATGAATGGAAGGAAGACAAGAGTTGATCTTTTACTCGCGAGGAGAACGAACGGAGGTGTGCTCAGTTACATCTCCAAATTCGTTCTGGAGCACACTCCGCCGAGCCCTCTATTTTATTAGGGAAGTCCCTAACAATACAATGTATTTGCACTAAGGGATGAAGGGGGGAGCACCAGCAGGAACATGTAAACATCTCAGACACAAGAGGAAAGACAGACATCAATGGCAGTCATCCACTGATTGAAAAGGCAGATATGCCCTTTTAGTGCTCTGGTACTAAAGTCTCAGTCCTTTTGTTTCAGAGGTGTGTCTCAGCACACCTCCTTTGATGTTGCAGACGTTGATCCAGTCTTCAGGCATCCGCTTCTCTGTGAAGTCTTCTCATCCATATGGTCAAACATGGGTCACGCTGTGGAACAATTCTTTTGCAATACTAATAGAGTAAAATATGGGATAAAATACATCTTCAACCTAACACAAATTATCCTGACATTTGGAATTTCAAGAAGTGATTTGAAGTGAAAATTATGCATTTTGTGAATGATGTTGTAACAAGTGGGACAGTTGTTGCAAAATTGACTCAAAGCGTCATTGTGCATACAGTCTGCAGGACTTGTGGAACGCACTAATGGGACTGTTAAGGGCAGACTTATCAAGACAATGAGGGAAAAAAAGGAGACAATGACCAGACTGTGTTTCAATCACAACAATGAGGATAGTGCCAGCCGAAGTTAGGACACTATCCCCTATCGACTCTCAGGTTCATCAGAACCACCAGCGACTGGCACATCAGTCCCAGTCCACATGGGAAACATGTTTTGACCAAAAAGAAAAAAAAAAAAAAGACGCAATTACTGGTCAGTGTGTTCTGATCCACAGAGAAATCACGTCCGTGTGGGAGACCAACTCTTCTTCAAGGTGCTGAAACGACTTCGTTGGGACAAGTGAATGCTGAGATGGCCCTCGCCAGATGATTGCAGTGACCCCGACGGCAGCAAAGGTCGCGGGGCGTGGCAGCTGGATCCACCAGTTGCAGTACAAGCTTCTCCGGTTTCCAGCTAAAGGCCGAGCAACGCGAATCCCTCGAACAGGAGCCCACCTGAGTCACAATATCGGACCACACGCACATCGGAACCGCACAACCAGCCACAGATACGAATGTTGAAGCCACAGAACAAAAAGATTAGATATTGTTTGGAAATTAATGACGTACATAAAGAATTTTAGCCTTGATTGGAGAACATTACTGCATTTACATTTTTAATAAAATGAAACAATTATTGATGTTATGACCACTACGAAGAATTTGAAAGACAATATATCGGGATAATTATGGTTTTCATTTTTGTTATGTGTAGTCTGTTCATGTTGCATTATTCTTATGACAAAGATGATTATTAACTGCATGTTTGTTGCCCAAATGTACCATTACAACCTGATTGATGTTGAGAATGACGAATTCGAACTGGACAATGACAAACTCGAACTGGACACTGAAACCTAAATAACACATGGACCCTTTTGCCCCTGCCCCCACACATGCACACACATACACCACACACGAAGATCCGGGAGGTAAAGACGGCTGTCCCCTCCTACAACGAGGCAAGGGCCTCCATCAAGTCGCCGCAGAGACAAGCTCTGCGTGGAGACAAACTCTGCGTGGAGACAGTTTTGTTATTTTTCACTAGGTATATTGAAGTTTTTTTATGTTTTATTCCCAAGTGACCAACATACCATGAGAATCTCGTTCCACGCCGGAAGGGAGGAGGGGAATTTTGTCCCTACTGAGGGTTTTCGCCCCTCCACGGATGACCACACTGTTGTATGATTTCATTATGATGATCTGTCTTAAAGCCGTAAGGACATGATTTAAACCCACAAACGGGTGAATGTGAGATGGGATGAGGATATGTAAATAGTTTGTGTATTTCTAATCATGTTTTTATACACTATTTGTATCAGTTATAATTGCGCACACACACAGACACTCACATTATTGCTTTAGCACACACGCGCACAACTGGAACACACGCACACACTTTAGTTTCGAATTCCTGACTGACTACTGTGGTTGATTGCTTCCTGCCTGCCTGCTAGAATTTCAGACAGACCTCCATTGTCTGCTTAGGTTGCTGATAAAAGACCGAACGGGTGGTAGAGAGTGAGAGAGAGTGCGCGAGATTGAACTGGCAAGACGCCTGCTTCACCTCCTGACTTCCTCTCCCATTCGCGAATGGTCAAAAACAAAACTCTAACTGGTTTGGTCTGGATTTATGCCACCTTCAGTCTAAAAATGGCGTCAGGACGTTTTAAACCTGACAGTTGCCTTGAGATCTCCGAGCTCGAACTGCCCTATTCCCACCTTGATCACAAGCTCCCATGAACCACTTGGACAGGGTTGCCTGTGTCCTTCTCGTTGATGTCCTTTGTGGCTCCATTCCTTTTCAGTGCTCCTAAAACAAAAAAGACAAGAAGCCAACTTAGTAAAGCTATTTAATGATTGTGAAACCTTATGGGACATGCTGAAATGTCTTCACACCACAATCCCTTAAAAAAAAAATATATTACCGTATAGAACATCAGAAAAAGGCAGGTCTCGGCGCTTGTTCTTGCTACGATGTCCAAAGAGATTGTACTTCAGAGACAGAGGATTTGTCATGATGAACGCCATCATTGTTCTGACACTATCGTCCAATCCACCAATACCTGCAACCATTATAACATGGGTGTCACTCGATCCAGATAATCATCACACACTTAAAAATATTTTGGCAGTTAAACTGGGTATGATAAACGTCACAGGAAAGGAATTGTCGATTAAGTGAACAGCTTCGGTAACGCCATATACACTCAAAGGGCAAGAGCCCAACATTCTACCAAAATGATTATGATTAGGGAGGTAACGATTCACTCAAGCCCCGATTCGATTTTTGATTTTCAGTTCCCGATTTCGATTCGATATTTTAATTGTTTTAAGTTGCTGCCACGTTTGTCTCTGTGCGCTCGTGTGATGCTGCAGCGATCCACAAACAAAATATGTCTATACGTCTTGTGCATTTTGAATGGAACCAAAAAACAATACACGATGCCAAATTGTACTATTATTATGAAACTGCCTATGAGTAGTAAAAGAAATACTTGTAAAAATATTTCACATTTTTAGAGCCCCAATACATTCTTTTAAATATAGAAGGGACTGAAATCATGTGAAAATTGAGTCTTTTTCTCAGTTTCCGACTTGGGGTGAACACATTCGGCTTATCATAGTTGCAGTTGACCATCTTGAACTCTGAAGTCTTTCAACTCGGCCTTCCGAATCAGGGTTTTAGAGGTGGGGCTATTTAGTGATACAGTAGGATGGTTTGATCTCTGTAGCTCCAGAATCAGGAATGTACTGGGACTGGGGTTCCTACTTGGGTTTAGGGTACCTAATTTTATATTTCAAGAAATTAAATAATTATTTATAATTTTGAAGATAATACATTAAAATTTCATCATTTTCATACCTGCATTAGATCCTGCAGTAGACTCACAGACTCAACACGTTGGACGTACTCAAGGACCTTCTGCAGCGCCTCTCTTGGTTAGGAAGCTTTTTCTCTGTGACAATCCATGGGGAGGTGTAGATGGTACTTCGTCATCACAGGCTTCAGACTCGTCACTTGAGAAAACATCCCTGCAATGGATGCATAGACACTTGGGCATGAATGTCATTTAACAACAAAAGCTAGAACAAAAAGCTTTGCATTTAAAAGAATACATCTGTGATGGGGAAGCCAGGTTAAAGTGTTAATTTTATAATTATGTAATTAGCTGCAGGTTAGTCTAGTGAAGGTGTAATCACTTCTATTTTGGAGCATAGCTTTTGCTCTGTCCAATCATTGCCTCACCTGCTGAAACCCACATTCGGGTATTTTACAAACCAAAAACTTAAATACCTGTACAGCTCTCATTTTTAACTTATTTTCTCTAACCTTTACCCACAAAATTTGAATATTCAAAATAAAAGTACACAAAGAAGTCACAATTTTTCCACATTAGTTACTTACGTAGTTCCTCTCAAATGCAGCTCAACACTGCATTGAATTAGAGCTTGATAAGCCTACACACAAAACATACAAAGCACATTGTGGCATGATTCTGAATGAGCCAATCTAGCATTTCAACATCTGTTCAACTGTTGGAATTTTAACTATTATCTGACTCTATTAACCAACATTCATCCAACAATTATGCGCGCTCGTTTTGGACACTGCATTGAATTAGAGCTTGATAAACCCACACACAAAACATACAAAGCACATTGTGGCATGATTCTGAATGAGCCAATCTAGCATTTCAATATCTGTTCAACTTTCATCTTGAATTTCTATTATTTAAATAACAGGCAACATTCAACAGTTAATATGTTTTGCTTTACTTACCCAAATCAAACACATCACAAAAAAGCCTTAAATGAGCTAGTGGAGTAGATTGTATTAATTTGAGTGAAAGCTTAAGTCTTTTGGAGAATTTTGGAGAGAGATCGAGGGACACTGTGTTTAGCGTCGTAGGCCCAATGCTAACAATATGTAGCTCGTTGTAAAGGTCCTCATAAAAATAAATAAAACACACAACGCTTATCAGTATTATTAAAAGGGTGATTATAATGTACTTAAGTTTTCCCCAAAATAATTCGAGTACGTACGTTGTTGATATACCCTCTGTGTTCTCGTCACTTATCATTTTAGCATACTGTGTTTTAGCTAACGCACCAAGCAGTTTTCCAACACAGGCAACCTTGAAAAATTACAAAACACATTGTAAAGTAAGTCTAAAAAATGAGAGCCAGACATTTACCCAAGATTAATTAATTAATTCAATTATCGTTCGGGACTCACCGTGCTTTCAGCTCTTCTGCCGCACCTCAAAGACCGCGTAGCTTGCATTCGCTCCTTTTCTCACAGTTTGAATATGCTGCCTTCAAAAGAATCTGTAATTTTGACAACTCCAACTTGAATCTACAAAAATCAAGCAATAAGGTAGAAATAACTTCAAATATACTTTGAATAAAGATCTTTCACAGCATACAGAATTAATAAAATAACATTAATTAATAATGTTGATTTTGTTTATTTAAAAAAAAGTAACTGTGTTGACTGTTGGATGTGGCTGACAATGCTGGACCTGCCTTGTCAAATAGTTCATAGATGACAATCTTAGCTGTCTGGTATATTATAAAATGTTATCTTGTCCCTTAAGGGTTATTAAGTCACAGTTGGGGGTACATGTAAATTCACAAAATATAACGTCCAGCCTTGTTAAATTTAGCATAGATAAATACATGAATTTAATTTTAATTTTAATAAATCAATCAATCCTCTGTACTGCTTCTTGTCCTCACAAGGGTCCCCGGGAGTGCTGGAGCCTATCCCAGCTGTCTTCGGGCAGTCGACAGGGTACACCCTGAACTGGTTGCCAGTCAATCGCAGGGCACACAGAGACAAGCAACCATCCGCTCTCACACTCAGACCTTGGACCAGTGACCAATCAACCTATCATGGATGTTTTTGGAAAGTGGGAGGAAACCGGCGAAAACCCTAGCAGGCACAGGGAGAACCTTGCACTTCTGTACTGTGATGCGGACTTGCTAACCAGTCCGCCACCGTGCCGCTTGTTCTAAAGAGTCCCAGAAAATAAAAACACCCGTCCCTTAGTCAAAAGCGGAAAAAGTCCAACAACAACCCGACCATAATTTGCATTGTTCCATAAGTTAAATCAATGTCAAACCTAATAAAAGCTGACTTCTGGTCCTCAAAAATCCTACACTTATTTTAGTCCTTTCACAATCTCGCAGCATAGGCTCCATGGCCATGTCTCTATCGTTTTGGCATCCATTGAATAGTTCTACTGAGAATAGTCTTCAGGGTGGTTACTATTAGCATAGCATGCATTAAATATCAAAAAGGCTCCAGAACAAATTTTCAAACCCATGCCCGCTTAGCTCATCTATAACCCATACAGGACCCAGACATGGTTGACCAGCTCTAACCTATGCCCACTTATCCCACACATAACCCAAACAGGACCGATAAATGGTGACCACTTCTAACCCATGCCCACTTAGCCCACACATAACCCAAATAGGACCCAGACATGGTTGACCAGCTCTAACCCATGCCCACTTGGCCCATATACAGCCCATATGAGACCCTCACATGGTTGACCAGTTCTAACCCATGCCCACTTAGCCCACACATAACCCAAATAGGACCTATAAATGGTTTCAGTAGTAGATTCAGTAGTTTTTATCATTACAGCATTTTCCCCTCTGTATAATGGACAGACATTAGGAGTGTTTCCTTACACTTAGATACGTTTATACTGTGTATATTTGCATGCTTTTTATGAATGTCTGCTGCTAATGTTATACATTAACGGCTACATTACGCCGCCGACTCTGTGTGAGCTATATCTTTGCTGCTGTAACACCTCAAATTTCCCCATTGTGGGACTAATAAAGGACATCTTTATCTTTATCTTTACCAGTTCTAACCCATGCCCACTTAGCCCATACACAACCCGTATTGCACCCACAACATTTGCCCAGTTTAAGCCCATGCCCACCAATCCCAGATGGCGCCCACATGGAACCCTGTACCATTGCCCACTTCTAGCCCATTCCCACTTGGTACCCAGGAATCCCGCATTTACCCCATTTGGGGCCCAGTTGGACATGTTGGCTGGGTACAGTACTTTTATTCTTGCAGTATTTTTATCATTGCAGTATTTTCAATCATTCAGTATTTTTTTTTATCATTGCAGCATTTTTATTTATTTCCCCTCTGAACCATAGACAGGCATTAGGAGTGTTTCCTTACACTTGTATATGTTGTGGGCTGTAAGTGTGTATATACATGGGGATCTGTGTATATACGTATATACTGTGTATATTTGCATGCTTTTTATGAATGCCTGCTGCCAATGTTATACATTAACGGCTACATTACGTCGGTGCCACTGTGTGATGTATATCTTTGCTGCTGTAACACTGCAAATCTCCCCGTTATTGGACAATTAAAAGACATCTTTATCTTTAGAAATTGAAGATTCACTTGCGAGGCCATTTTCAACACGGACCTTTCAAGAGAAGCTATATCGTCCAACACTCGGTCAGTGCTGTCTAAGTGCTTTTCTGTATATTGTTTGTCCACCCGTGGTGTCATAAATTATGGTATTATGAGGGGGATTTATTCAAGTAGGACTAAGTAGGACTTCATTGAAGGCCCAGGTGTGAAATGCATGGCCCTCCACTGGTTCAAATAATATCTAAAACTAAATTACCAGTTACATGTGCAATTTCAATATTCAACAATTATCTCAACAAAAAAGGACAATCTGAATTTTTTTTAAAAGCACAATAAAACAGAAAAGCCATTTCCGGGTATTTTACAATTCAGTCTTCATTGGGGAAAAAACATTCAACAATTTGCTTTTCTTATTTAATACATAGTTCAGCACAGCAGGTGGCGGACAAGCACCTTAAAACGTCATTCGCCTACACAAGGAAGAAGAACATGCCCGAGGCGCTCCCGTGTCCTCGTCTTTCGGTCAACCTGAGAATAATGTTCTTGAGGATTAAAGTTTATAAATGTAAGTATGATGTGATTTTTTATTTTATTTTATGTTGTTGAACAGTGTTTTTGTTTATTTTATAATTTCGTCATTAAAAGGCTGTGGCGGTTGGAGAGTCAGCTTCGTGTTAGGGCGTGTTAAAGATCCCGATACCCACACTACACCCTCATTGAAGTATATACGAGTAAAATTATTCGAGCGCGCAGCCAAAGTATATTGTCCACAATTATTTGCGGACTTAACCAAAATCCCATTGAACTGGCGATGTTCGGTGGAATTCTTGTGCCCATGCTGAAAAAAATTCTCTTCAAATGTACATATCAAATTATGACATTATGATAAACAGTTGCATGTGTGCAATTTCGGTCACTCTTTTAAAGTCACCTACGTGTTTTGTCCGAGTGCAGCTAGCGTACTTAGCGACCTTGTGTGCATGCGCCGCAGATTGTGAGAGCGCCTCAAATAGTACAAATGAAGCTATAGCTTGTTCCGGTGGGTCCCAAGCCAGGGTTTTTTCTTAACTACCACATTACTTAAGTTTTAATATCACTCTCAACGTCAAAATTGTTACAAATAAATACATAATGATAACGTGCCGCCAAGCTCGATGACATAGGAGGCGGAAGTTGGTGTCGTCACACGCATTGTCCCAATTTTGCAATATCGGTACGCTTGGAACCTGTGCTCTGCAACACCCCATGTACACGTCAACGAGGAACGTATGGTGTAGAGTGTTTATTGCGATTGGGCCATTCTTTGTCACGGTCTTCTCTCTGACAAATTGGCATATTTAGCAGCCAAAATATAATGAGCCGTTGCTGTGATAGTAGTTGCAGCCCAAGGTTATTTTAGTAAACGAAAATGAACTCAAAACTTGAATAGAAAAAAATAAAATTCGATAATGAAAAAAATACAGTGAACCCTCGGTTATCGCGGTTAATGGGGACCGAGACCACCCGCGAAAACTGAAAATCCGCGAAGTAGCGGCGCACCTTCAAAAATGCTTAAAAAAAAAAAGTGCGAAGTAGTGGTGCACCTTCAAAAATGCTTAAAAAAAAATAATAATAAATATGTATATATATATATATATATGTATATATATATATATATATACACGGGTAGAGAGAGAGAGAGTGAAATTCATGCTATAACAAAAAAAAAAAAATTATTATTAAAACTTATTATTTTTTTATTCCCCAGCCATTATTTTTGTATTTATTCAATTACTTCTTTTTGTATGAAAGGTGGCATTCTTCATTTATTTTTTTTATTCATTTATTCATTCATAACTGACAGCCTCGCGCTCCGCTCGTGCTCGGGCGGAAGAGGTGCTCCTCTTCGGCTTAATTGTCATGCACCTGCTCCCCCGAAGCGTGTCTCCGTTCGGTTGAACTCGGTTTCATTTCGCCCCGCCCGTGCCCGGGGAAGGTGCTTCTCTTCGGCTTAACTGTGACGCGAGCATGCCCTCCTCCTCCGGAGCTTCCATTCGGTTAAACTTAGGGGCCGCTTGACACCGCCCGTGCCCGGGGAAGGTGCTCCTCTTCGGCTTAACTGCCACGCACGCCGGCCGGCCTCCTCCGGAGCTCTCGTACGCTCCCGAACAGAGCGAAATGTCGCCCCGCTAGTGCCCGGGCGGAAGTTGTTCCTCTTCGGCTTAACTGCCACGCACGCTGGCCGGAGCTCTGGTACGGTCCGAACCGCGCGAAACGTCGCCCCAAATCGTGCCCGGGGGAACGTGCTCTTCTTCGTCCACTCTCCTCTTCGCCCACGCTCTTCTTCGGCGCATGCCGGCCGTCTTACAGCTCCAGCGCCCCGTCGTGCCGCTCGGCGAAACTACAATGCCCCCGAATATTTTTTAGACCCGCGAAGCACTGAACCCGCGAAAGGTGAACCGCGAAGTAGCGAGGGTTCACTGTAAAATGAAAATGCTCTTTCAAAAATTAAAACTATCTAAAACTAGTGATGGCAAAATGAAGCCCCATAAAGCAGCCAAGCCCTGCAGGGAAATACTTCACACACGAATGGGCTTCGAGATGCTTCATTTTTCTTGACTACGCCATCCCGTGGACAGAAAAATGTATAACATGCTTGGTGCATGCAATAAAATGGTGAGCTGTAAATCATGCTCTGCTTACCAAACAATATGTATTTGAAGAGTGATTTTAATTGTTCTGTTTTACTTTGTCTTCTCACTTCTCCAATATTCAGACAGCTCCGCAGAGACCAACGTTTCACCCCCACACTGATATAAAATGGACCCAACCGTTTGGGTCTCTTTCCAAATTTGGTACCAAAGCCTCCCCCACAGTGCGGCAGCTATCTTGAATTGGCCCGTTCCCAGAGAGTTTTACTTCATTCAGTGTCATTCAGTATTATTCAAAATCTTTCAGTGTCATTCCAAATCATTCAATGTCATTCACGATCTTTCCACATCCTTCCACCTTCCATCGTTCAGTGTCATTCCACATTCTCTTTGATATATAACATAACATAACAATAACATAATCCTGGGTCAGCAGACACCTAATTAATGTGTTAATACATGATACATTTTTATATAAGCAACACTTATGATTGTAACGTATTTTTAATTCTTTCTAGGCGGGAACTGTCCGAACAAAAAATTCATGCAATTTGTAATTATACACTTTGTCATACAAAAAGTCACTCAGGGCAAGAGAAAAAGAATTGTCACTTGCCCAAGTTGGGCAAGTAATTTGGCCACTCGGGCAAGGCAAATTTTAGTGGCACTTGCCCTATGGGGAAGCAGTTTTTAAAGTTAACTTCGAACCCTGTGATGGTGTCTTGTGACCAGTCTTAATCAGCTGATGTTCCATGAAGGCGTGCCTTACCTGTCACAAGAATGAAGGCAAGTCACGCCCCCCGCTGTCCGTTCACTCCGCCAAGATGCTGCTCCAGGTGGTAGAGAGGATGAAGGCTCCCTTGTCTCTGTTCATGGTTTTTATGCCTCGCTTGCAGATCTCAATTGCTTCTTTGATCCAGCGCTGTAGTTTGTTCTCTCCGGTGCGGATGACCCTGCCCTTCTCCCAGTCCATGATGTGGTTTTCCCTTTTGCAGTGGTCAGTGATTGCTGATTTGTAATGTTCATGTTGTGCTTGTTCTTTTACTGCTCTGATTTTTTAATTTTTTTGACAGGTAAGTCACACCCTCATGGAACATCAGCTGATAAAGACGGGTCTCAAGACACCATCATGCGACACTCTGAAGAAGGCGAAAGACTCGCCGAAACATGTCAGGTAAAAAATTAACCTAAAACATAATTGTCTGCTTTTAATGAATCAGTCAAATATCAATAATAAGAAGACAAAATGAACCTAATACAAATAAATGAATGCTTAATAACTCCCCTGGACATGCTCCTAAAAATCCAAACCTTCACCTGTAAATAAAACGTCCCGACCTGAAGACATCTTAATGTTATTATTTTGTTATACACACAGCGCCGCCAAGTGGAATCAAAAATTTGTTTTTATTTTAATTTTCACGTACTGCACGGTGCCCTTTTGACGAATCCGACTGAAAATTAGTCAGAAAAGACTCACTTACTCTCTGCCGAATTTTGTGACGTTTTGGCAAAAGGCGTGGCTATTACGGTGCTGAAAAGTCCGATTGTACTCTGTGGCAACAAAAGCTCCGGCAACATTACTCAGATGATACTATCTTCTCGAAGTTGTACACATTTGAGGATACTTCAGCCCTGAAGACATCCACCAACTTATTTTTCATCGTAGTAGTAGCGCCACCAACTGGTAAAAGCTAATACAAGTTATTTTTTTGGATGTTTTTCTCCGTGCAACTCAACAAGGTCGCCCTCATATATGCTCGGATGACTGTTTCGGCCATGAGGATGTCACAATACGAAATTCATCCTTTTTCGTGAAAAGTTGTGGGAGTGGCATTGCACTGTTCGGCAATAAAACAACGCTGATTATGAGGTTCTAAATATGAACGACAACTCGTGAAACTTTACACACACATCAGGCAGAGCAAATTTATCAATATTTTATACGTTAGTTGTGCAGCTATTTTGAAATGGCTCGCCATGGCCCTCGAGAAATGTTAAAAAAAGCAGCCCTGGTTGAGTGTTTCACCTCGCTTTTTGTAAATTTTATGGAGTACAGTGAACCCTCGGTTATCGCGGTTAATGGGGACCGAGACCACCCGCGAAAACTGAAAATCCGCGAAGTAGCGGCGCACCTTCAAAAATGCTTAAAAAAAAAATACAATATATATAATAAATATATAAATATATATATATACGGGGAGAGAGAGAGAGAGTGAAATTGATGTTATAACAAAAAAACCAAATTATTATTAAAACGTATTATTTTTTTATTCCCCAGCCATTCTTTTTGTATTTATTTAATTACTCAGACTTTTACGTGCTGGTACGCCGTCTGGTGTGCCCTGTGAAATGAAAGGTGCCATTCTTTCTTTCTTTATTTATTTATTCATTCATAACTGACAGCTTCGCGCTCCGCTCGTTCCCGGGCGGAAGAGGTGCTCCAATTCGGCTTAACTGTGACACACGCCCACCCTCCTCCCCCGGAGCTTCCATTCGGTTAAACTTAGGGGCCGCTTGGCACCGCCCGTGCCCGGGGAAGGTGCTCCTCTTCGGCTTACTGTGACGCGAGCATGCCCTCCTCCTCCGGAGCTTCCATTCGGTTAAACTTAGGGGCCGCTTGGAACCGCCCGTGGCCGGGGAAGGTGCTCCTCTTCGGCTTACTGTGACGCGAGCATGCCCTCCTCCTCCGGAGCTTCCATTCGGTTAAACTTAGGGGCCGCTTGGAACCGCCCGTGCCCGGGGAAGGTGCTCCTTTTCGGCTTACTGTGACGCGAGCATGCCCTCCTCCTCCGGAGCTTCCATTCGGTTAAACTTAGGGGCCGCTTGGCACCGCCCGTGCCCGGGGAAGGTGCTCCTCTACGGCTTAACTGCCACGCACGCCGGCCGGAGCTCTGGTACTGTCCGAACCGCGCGAAACGTCGCCACCGATCGTGTCCGGGGGAACGTGCTCTTCTTCGTCCACTCTCCTCTTCGCCCACGCTCTTCTTTGGCGCACGCCGGCCGTCTAACCGCTCCAGCGCCCCGTCGTGCCGCTCGGCGAAACTACAATGCCCCCGAATATTTTTTAGACCCGCGAAGCACTGAACCCGCGAAAGGTGAACCGCCAAGTAGCGAGGGTTCACTGTATGTATAAGACCAAGACCTACAAAAAAGACTCTTGGAGCAATGAGCTAGGTTTTACAGGAAGTCGGCCATTTTGAATTTACTTAAAAGGGGGCGGGTCACCACAATGGACTTTGTGTAGAAATTATTATTGGGGCCCGAGCAGCGACCGCGGCGAGGTCCCTATTGTTTTTGTAGAAATTATTATTAGGGCCCGAGCAGCGACCGCTACGAGGTCCCCATTGTTTTTGTGGAAATTATTATTATTATTATTATTAGGGCCCGAGCAGTGACCTGTTTATTTTTTTTAAGCATTTTTGAAGGTGCGCCGCTACTTCGCGGATTTTCAGTTTTCGCGGGTGGTCTCGGTCCCCGTTAACCGCGATAACCGAGGGTTCACTGTACTCCATAAAATTTACAAAAAGCGAGGTGAAACACTCAACCAGAGCTGCTTTTTTTAACATTTCTCGAGGGCCATGGCGAGCCATTTAAAAAAAGCTGCACAACTAACGTATAAAATATTGATAAATTTGCTCGGCCTGATGTGTGTGTAAAGTTTTACGAGTTGTCGTTCATATTTAGAACCTCATAATCAGCTTTGTTTTATTGCCGAACAGTGCAATGCCACTCCCACAACTTTTCATGAAAAAGGACGAATTTCGTATTGTGACATCCTCATGGCCGAAACAGTCATCCGAGCATATATGAGGGCGACCTTGTTGAGTTGCACGGAGAAAAACATCCAAGAAAATAACTTGTATTAGCTTTTACCAGTTGGTGGCGCTACTACTACGATGTAAAATAAGTTGGTAGATGTCTTCAGGGCAGAAGTATCCTCAAATGTGTACAACTTCGAGAAGATAGGATCATCTGAGTCATGTTGCCGGAGCTTTTGTTGCCACAGAGTACAATCGGACTTTTCAGCACCTTAATAGCCACGCCTTTTGCCAAAACGTCACAAAATTCGGCAGAGAGTAAGATCATTGTCTTGAATCTTTTCTGACTCATTTTCAGTCGGATTCGTCAAAAGGGCACCGTGCAGTACGTGAAAATTAAAATAAAAACAAATTTTTGATTCCACTTGGCGGCACTGTGTGTATAACAAAATAATAACATTAAGATGTCTTCAGGTCGGGACGTTTTATTTACAGGTGAAGGTTTGGATTTTTAGGAGCATGTGCAGGGGAGTTATTAAGCATTCATTTATTTGTATTAGGTTCATTTTGTCTTCTTATTATTGATATTTGACTGATTCATTAAAAGCAGACAATTATGTTTTAGGTTAATTTTTTACCTGACATGTTTCGGCGAGTCTTTCGCCTTCTTCAGAGTGTCGCATGATGGTGTCTTGAGCTGATGTTCCATGAGGGTGTGACTTACCTGTCAAAAAAATGAAAAAATCAGAGCAGTAAAAGAACAAGCACAACATGAACATTACAAATCAGCAATCACTGACCACTGCAAAAGGGAAAACCACATCATGGACCGGGAGAAGGGCAGGGTCATCCGCACAGAAGAGAACAAACAACAGCGCTGGATCAGAGAGGCCATTGAGATCTGCAAGCGAGGCATAAAAACCATGAACAGAGACAAGGGAGCCTTCATCCTCTCTACCACCTGGACCAGCATCTTGGCGGAGTGAACGGACAGCGGGGGGCGTGACTTGCCTTCATTCTTGTGACAGGTAAGTCACGCCCTCATGGAACATCAGCTGATAAAGACGGGTCACAAGACAGCATCATGTGACACTCTGAAGAAGGCGAAAGACTTTCGTATTGTGACATGCTCAAGGCCTAAACACTCATCCGAGCAAATATAAGGTAGATTTTGTTCACCTGCCCGGAGAAAAACATCAACGAAAATAATTTGTATTTGTTTTAACCAGTTGGTGGCACTACCACTGCGATCAAAAATAAGTTGGCAGCCGTCTTCAGGGCCTGAATATCCTCAAATGTGAAAGATTTCCAGAAGATGGATCATCTGAATCATTTTGCAGGAACTTTTGTTGCCACGGAGAATGATCAGACTCTGCGGCACCGTAATAGCCACGCCCTTTGAAGGAAAGTCGTAAAAATAGGGATAGAGTAAGATCAATGTCTTGAGTCTTTTCTAGCCAATTTTCAATCGGATTCGTTAAAAGGGCACCGTGCAGTACGTCAAAATGTAAAAATTGATATTGATTGGCGCAAGGTGTATAACTGAATATAAACATATAGATGTCTTCAGATACCGACTCTTTATGTACATGTGAAGTTTTGGATTTTTAGCAGCATGTGCAGGAGAGTTATTAAGCATTTTGTCCATTGCGGCGAAGGAAATCTTAAGTGAAAACTTTGAAGCCCCGCCCCCGTCATATAGTATTTCGGAAACAAAAAATTTTAGCCCCAGTGTTTGTCCCAGGTCTTAAGATGCTCCAGACAGAACTTTAAGGCAATCAGATGAAGCCTTTAGGATCAGGGTGCAAAAGAATGACCCCTGTAAAAATGCAAAAAAGGGCAAAAGTCGGACTTTCAAAAATTCATAACTCACTTCCTGTTCATATTAGACGTTACAAAATATAAAATTTTTCGCCATGCCCGATGAGACTGCCAAGTTTGGTGAGTTTTTGTGCATGTTTCGGGGGTCAAAAATGCGATCGAACAATCGGAAAAATAATAATAATACTAATTTCTACAAAAACAATAGGGACTTCGCAGCGGTCGCTGCTCAGGCCCTAATAATAATAATAATAATAATAATAATAAAAGTAATAATATTTTCGACAAAAACAATAGGGACCTCGCCGCGGTCGCTGCTCGGGCCCCAATAATAATTTCTACACAAAGTCCATTGTGGTGACCCGCCCCCTTTTAAGTAAATTCAAAATGGCCGACTTCCTGTAAAACCTAGCTCATTGCTCCAAGAGACTTTTTTGTAGGTCTTGGTCTTATACATACAGTGAACCCTCGCTACTTCGCGGTTCACCTTTCGCGGGTTCAGTGCTTCGCGGGTCTAAAAAATATTCGGGGGCATTGTAGTTTCGCCAAGCGGCACGACGGGGCGCTGGAGCGGTTAGACGGCCGGCGTGCGCCGAAGAAGAGCGTGGGCGAAGAGGAGAGTGGACGAAGAAGAGCACGTTCCCCCGGACACGATCGGTGGCGACGTTTCGCGCGGTTCGGACCGTACCAGAGCTCCGGCCGGCGTGCGTGGCAGTTAAGCCGTAGAGGAGCACCTTCCCCGGGCACGGGCGGTGGCAAGCGGCCCCTAAGTTTAACCGAATGGAAGCTCCGGAGGAGGAGGGCATGTTCGCGTCACAGTAAGCCGAAGAGGAGCACCTTCCCCGGGCACGGGCGGTTCCAAGCGGCCCCTAAGTTTAACCGAATGGAAGCTCCGGAGGAGGAGGGCATGCTCGCGTCACAGTAAGCCGAAGAGAAGCACCTTCCCCGGGCACGGGCGGTTCCAAGCGGCCCCTAAGTTTAACCGAATGGAAGCTCCGGAGGAGGAGGGCATGCTCGCGTCACAGTAAGCCGAAGAGGAGCACCTTCCCCGGGCACGGCGGTGCCAAGCGGCCCCTAAGTTTAACCGAATGGAAGCTCCGGGGGAGGAGGGCGGGCGTGTGTCACAGTTAAGCCGAATTGGAGCACCTCTTCTGCCCGGGCACGAGCGGAGCGCGAGGCTGTCAGTTATGAATGAATAAATGAATAAATAAATAAAGAATGCCACCTTTCATTTCACAGGGCACACCGGACGGCGTACCAGCAGGTAAAAGTCGGAGTAATTAAATAAATACAAAAAGAATGGCTGGGGAATAAAAAAATAATACGTTTTAATAATAATTTGGTTTTTTTGTTATAACATGAATTTCACTCTCTCTCTCCCCGTATATATATATATATATAACTATATATATATATATATATATATATATATATATATATATATATTTATATATTTATTATATATATTGTATATTTTTTTTAAGCATTTTTGAAGGTGCGCCGCTACTTCGCGGATTTTCAGTTTTTGCGGGTGGTCTCGGTCCCCATTAACCGCAATAACCGAGGGTTCACTGTACTCCATAAAATTTACAAAAAGCGAGGTGAAACACTCAACCAGGGCTGCTTTTTTGAACATTTCTCGAGGGCCATGGCGAGCCATTTCAAAAAAGCTGCACAACTAACGTATAAAATATTGATAAATTTGCTCGGCCTGATGTGTGTGTAAAGTTTCACGAGTTGTCGTTCATATTTAGAACCTCATAATTAGCGTTGTTTTATTGCCGAACAGTGCAATGCCACTCCCACAACTTTTCACGAAAAATCACGAATTTCGTATTGTGACATCCTCATGGCCGAAACAGTCATCCGAGCATATATGAGGGCGACCTTGTTGAGTTGCACGGAGAAAAACATCCAAGAAAATAACTTGTATTAGCTTTTACCAGTTGGTGGCGCTACTACTACGATGAAAAATAAGTTGGTAGATGTCTTCAGGGCTGAAGTATCCTCAAATGTGTACAACTTCGAGAAGATAGGATCATCTGAGTCATGTTGCTGGAGCTTTTGTTGCCACAGAGTACAATCGGACTTTTCAGCACCGTAATAGCCACGCCTTTTGCCAAAACGTCACAAAATTCGGCAGAGTAAGATCATTGTCTTGAATCTTTTCTGACTCATTTTCAGTCGGATTCGTCAAAAGGGCACCGTGCAGTACGTGAAAATTAAAATAAAAACAAATTTTTGATTCCACTTGGCGGCACTGTGTGTATAACAAAATAATAACATTAAGATGTCTTCAGGTCGGGACGTTTTATTTACAGGTGAAGGTTTGGATTTTTAGGAGCATGTGCAGGGGAGTTATTAAGCATTCATTTATTTGTATTAGGTTCATTTTGTCTTCTTATTATTGATATTTGACTGATTCATTAAAAGCAGACAATTATGTTTTAGGTTAATTTTTTACCTGACATGTTTCGGCGAGTCTTTCGCCTTCTTCAGAGTGTCGCATGATGGTGTCTTGAGCTGATGTTCCATGAGGGTGTGACTTACCTGTCAAAAAAATGAAAAAAATCAGAGCAGTAAAAGAACAAGCACAACATGAACATTACAAATCAGCAATCACTGACCACTGCAAAAGGGAAAACCACATCATGGACCGGGAGAAGGGCAGGGTCATCCGCACAGAAGAGAACAAACAACAGCGCTGGATCAGAGAGGCCATTGAGATCTGCAAGCGAGGCATAAAAACCATGAACAGAGACAAGGGAGCCTTCATCCTCTCTACCACCTGGACCAGCATCTTGGCGGAGTGAACGGACAGCGGGGGGCGTGACTTGCCTTCATTCTTGTGACAGGTAAGTCACGCCCTCATGGAACATCAGCTGATAAAGACGGGTCACAAGACACCATCATGTGACACTCTGAAGAAGGCGAAAGACTTTCGTATTGTGACATGCTCAAGGCCGAAACACTCATCCGAGCAAATATAAGGTAGATTTTGTTAACATGCCCGGAGAAAAACATCAACGAAAATAATTTGTATTTGTTTTAACCAGTTGGTGGCGCTACCACTGCGATCAAAAATAAGTTGGCAGCCGTCTTCAGGGCCTGAATATCCTCAAATGTGAAAAATTTCGAGAAGATGGATCATCTGAATCATTTTGCAGGAACTTTTGTTGCCACGGAGAATAATCAGACTCTGCGGCACCGTAATAGCCACGCCCTTCGAAGGAAAGTCACAAAAATAGGGATAGAGTAAGATCAATGTCTTGAGTCTTTTCTAGCCAATTTTCAATCAGATTCGTTAAAAGGGCACCGTGCAGTACGTCAAAATGTAAAAAATGATATTGATTGGCGCAAGGTGTATAACTGAATATAAACATATAGATGTCTTCAGGTACAGACTCTTTATGTACATGTGAAGTTTTGGATTTGTAGCAGCATGTGCAGGAGAGTTATTAAGCATTTTGTCCATTGCGGCGAAGGAAATCTTAAGTGAAAACTTTGATGCCCCGCCCCCGTCATATAGTATTTCGGAAACAAAAAATTTTAGCCCCAGTGTTTGTCCCAGGTCTTCAGATGCTACAGACAGAATTTTAAGGCAATCAGATGAAGCCTTTAGGATCAGGGTGCAAAAGAATGACCCCTGTAAACATGCAAAAAAGGGCAAAAGTCGGACTTTCAAAAATTCATAACTCACTTCCTGTTCATATTAGACGTTAAAATATCAAATTTTTCGCCATGCCCGATGAGACTGCCAGGTTTGGTGAGTTTTTGTGCATGTTTCGGGGGTCAAAAATGCGATCGAACAATCGGAAAAATAATAATAATAATAATTTCTACAAAAACAATAGGGACTTCGCAGCGGTCGCTGCTCAGGCCCTAATAATAATAATAATAATAATAATAATAAAAGTAATAATATTTTCTACAAAAACAATAGGGACCTCGCCGCGGTCGCTGCTCGGGCCCCAATAATAATTTCTACACAAAGTCCATTGTGGTGACCCGCCCCCTTTTAAGTAAATTCAAAATGGCCGACTTCCTGTAAAACCTAGCTCATTGCTCCAAGAGACTTTTTTGTAGGTCTTGGTCTTATACATACAGTGAACCCTCGCTACTTCGCGGTTCACCTTTCGCGGGTTCAGTGCTTCGCGGGTCTAAAAAATATTCGGGGGCATTGTAGTTTCGCCGAGCGGCACGACGGGGCGCTGGAGCGGTTAGACGGCCGGCGTGCGCCGAAGAAGAGCGTGGGCGAAGAGGAGAGTGGACGAAGAAGAGCACGTTCCCCCGGACACGATCGGTGGCGACGTTTCGCGCGGTTCGGACCGTACCAGAGCTCCGGCCAGCGTGCGTGGCAGTTAAGCCGTAGAGGAGCACCTTCCCCGGGCACGGGCGGTGCCAAGCGGCCCCTAAGTTTAACCGAATGGAAGCTCCGGAGGAGGAGGGCATGCTCGCGTCACAGTAAGCCGAAGAGGAGCACCTTCCCCGGGCACGGGCGGTTCCAAGCGGCCCCTAAGTTTAACCGAATGGAAGCTCCGGAGGAGGAGGGCATGCTCGCGTCACAGTAAGCCGAAGAGGAGCACCTTCCCCGGGCACGGGCGGTGCCAAGCGGCCCCTAAGTTTAACCGAATGGAAGCTCCGGGGGAGGAGGACGGGCGTGTGTCACAGTTAAGCCAAATTGGAGCACCTCTTCTGCCCGGGCACGAGCGGAGCGCGAGGCTGTCAGTTATGAATGAATAAATGAATAAATAAATAAAGAATGCCACCTTTCATTTCACAGGGCACACCGGACGGCGTACCAGCAGGTAAAAGTCGGAGTAATTAAATAAATACAAAAAGAATGGCTGGGGAATAAAAAAATAATACGTTTTAATAATAATTTGGTTTTTTTGTTATAACATGAATTTCACTCTCTCTCTCCCCGTATATATATATATATATATCTATATATATATCTATATATATATCTATATATATATATATATATATATATATATATTTCTATATTTATTATATATATTGTATATTTTTTTTAAGCATTTTTGAAGGTGCGCCGCTACTTTGCGGATTTTCAGTTTTCGCGGGTGGTCTCGGTCCCCATTAACCGCGATAACCGAGGGTTCACTGTACTCCATAAAATTTACAAAAAGCGAGGTGAAACACTCAACCAGAGCTGCTTTTTTTTAACATTTCTCGAGGGCCATGGCGAGCCATTTCAAAAAAGCTGCACAACTAACGTATAAAATATTGATAAATTTGCTCGGCCTGATGTGTGTGTAAAGTTTTACGAGTTGTCGTTCATATTTAGAACCTCATAATCAGCTTTGTTTTATTGCCGAACAGTGCAATGCCACTCCCACAACTTTTCACGAAAAATCACGAATTTCGTATTGTGACATCCTCATGGCCGAAACAGTCATCCGAGCATATATGAGGGCGACCTTGTTGAGTTGCACGGAGAAAAACATCCAAGAAAATAACTTGTATTAGCTTTTACCAGTTGGTGGCGCTACTACTACGATGAAAAATAAGTTGGTAGATGTCTTCAGGGCTTAAGTATCCTCAAATGTGTGCAACTTCGAGAAGATAGGATCACCTGAGTCATGTTGCTGGAGCTTTTGTTGCCACAGAGTACAATCGGACTTTTCAGCACCGTAATAGCCACGCCTTTTGCCAAAACGTCACAAAATTCGGCAGAGAGTAAGATCATTGTCTTGAGTCTTTTCTGACTAATTTTCAGTCGGATTCGTCGAAAGGGCACCGTGCAGTACGTGAAAATTAAAATAAAAACAAATTTTTGATTCCACTTGGCGGCACTGTGTGTATAACAAAATAATAACATTAAGATGTCTTCAGGTCGGGACGTTTTATTTAAAGGTGAAGGTTTGGATTTTTAGGAGCATGTGCAGGGGAGTTATTAAGCATTCATTTATTTGTATTAGGTTCATTTTGTCTTCTTATTATTGATATTTGACTGATTCATTAAAAGCAGACAATTATGTTTTAGGTTAATTTTTTACCTGACATGTTTCGGCGAGTCTTTCGCCTTCTTCAGAGTGTCGCATGATGGTGTCTTGAGACCCGTCTTTATCAGCTGATGTTCCATGAGGGTGTGACTTACCTGTCAAAAAAATGAAAAATCAGAGCAGTAAAAGAACAAGCACAACATGAACATTACAAATCAGCAATCACTGACCACTGCAAAAGGGAAAACCACATCATGGACCGGGAGAAGGGCAGGGTCATCCGCACCGAAGAGAACAAACAACAGCGCTGGATCAGAGAGGCCATTGAGATCTGCAAGCGAGGCATAAAAACCATGAACAGAGACAAGGGAGCCTTCATCCTCTCTACCACCTGGAGCAGCATTTTGGCGGAGTGAACGGACAGCGGGGGGCGTGACTTGCCTTCATTCTTGTGACAGGCAAGTCACGCCCTCATGGAACATCAGCTGATAAAGACGGGCCACAAGACACCATCATGTGACACTCTGAAGAAGGCGAAAGACTTTCGTATTGTGACATCCTCAAGGCCTAAACACTCATCCGAGCAAATGTAAGGTAGATTTTGTTAACCTGCCCGGAGAAAAAAATCAATGAAAATGATTTGTATTTGTTTTAACCAGTTGGTGGCGCTACCACTGCGATCAAAAATAAGTTGGCAGCCGTCTTCAGGGCCTGAATATCCTCAAATGTGAAAAATTTCGAGAAGATGGATCATCTGAATCATTTTGCAGGAACTTTTGTTGCCACGGAGAATAATCAGACTCTGCGGCACCGTAATAGCCACGCCCTTCGAAGGAAAGTCACAAAAATAGGGATAGAGTAAGATCAATGTCTTGAGTCTTTTCTAGCCAATTTTCAATCAGATTCGTTAAAAGGGCACCGTGCAGTACGTCAAAATGTAAAAAATGATATTGATTGGCGCAAGGTGTATAACTGAATATAAACATATAGATGTCTTCAGGTACAGACTCTTTATGTACATGTGAAGTTTTGGATTTTTAGCAGCATGTGCAGGAGAGTTATTAAGCATTTTGTCCATTGCGGCGAAGGAAATCTTAAGTGAAAACTTTGATGCCCCGCCCCCGTCATATAGTATTTCGGAAACAAAAAATTTTAGCCCCAGTGTTTGTGCCAGGTCTTCAGATGCTACAGACAGAATTTTAAGGCAATCAGATGAAGCCTTTAGGATCAGGGTGCAAAAGAATGACCCCTGTAAACATGCAAAAAAGGGCAAAAGTCGGACTTTCAAAAATTCATAACTCACTTCCTGTTCATATTAGACGTTAAAATATCAAATTTTTCGCCATGCCCGATGAGACTGCCAAGTTTGGTGAGTTTTTGTGCATGTTTCAGGGGTCAAAAATGCGATCGAACAATCGGAAAAATAATAATAATAATAATTTCGACAAAAACAATAGGGACTTCACAGCGGTCGCTGCTCAGGCCCTAATAATAATAATAATAATAATAATAAAAGTAATAATATTTTCTACAAAAACAATAGGGACCTCGCCGCGGTCGCTGCTCGGGCCCCAATAATAATTTCTACACAAAGTCCATTGTGGTGACCCGCCCCCTTTTAAGTAAATTCAAAATGGCCGACTTCCTGTAAAACCTAGCTCATTGCTCCAAGAGACTTTTTTGTAGGTCTTGGTCTTATACATACAGTGAACCCTCGCTACTTCGCGGTTCACCTTTCGCGGGTTCAGTGCTTCGCGGGTCTAAAAAATATTCGGGGGCATTGTAGTTTCGCCGAGCGGCACGACGGGGCGCTGGAGCGGTTAGACGGCCGGCGTGCGCCGAAGAAGAGCGTGGGCGAAGAGGAGAGTGGACGAAGAAGAGCACATTCCCCCGGACACGATCGGTGGCGACGTTTCGCGCGGTTCGGACCGTACCAGAGCTCCGGCCAGCGTGCGTGGCAGTTAAGCCGTAGAGGAGCACCTTCCCCGGGCACGGGCGGTGCCAAGCGGCCCCTAAGTTTAACCGAATGGAAGCTCCGGAGGAGGAGGGCATGCTCGCGTCACAGTAAGCCGAAGAGGAGCACCTTCCCCGGGCACGGGCGGTTCCAAGCGGCCCCTAAGTTTAACCGAATGGAAGCTCCGGAGGAGGAGGGCATGCTCGCGTCACAGTAAGCCGAAGAGGAGCACCTTCCCCGGGCACGGGCGGTGCCAAGCGGCCCCTAAGTTTAACCGAATGGAAGCTCCGGGGGAGGAGGACGGGCGTGTGTCACAGTTAAGCCAAATTGGAGCACCTCTTCTGCCCGGGCACGAGCGGAGCGCGAGGCTGTCAGTTATGAATGAATAAATGAATAAATAAATAAAGAATGCCACCTTTCATTTCACAGGGCACACCGGACGGCGTACCAGCAGGTAAAAGTCTGAGTAATTAAATAAATACAAAAAGAATGGCTGGGGAATAAAAAAATAATACGTTTTAATAATAATTTGTTTTTTTTGTTATAACATGAATTTCACTCTCTCTCTCCCCGTATATATATATATATATATATATATATATATATATATATATATATATATATATATATATATATATATATATATATATATATATATATATATAAATTTATATATTTATTATATATATTGTATATTTTTTTTAAGCATTTTTGAAGGTGCGCCGCTACTTCGCGGATTTTCAGTTTTCGCGGATGGTCTCGGTCCCCATTAACCGCGATAACCGAGGGTTCACTGTACTCCATAAAATTTACAAAAAGCGAGGTGAAACACTCAACCAGAGCTGCTTTTTTTTAACATTTCTCGAGGGCCATGGCGAGCCATTTCAAAAAAGCTGCACAACTAACGTATAAAATATTGATAAATTTGCTCGGCCTGATGTGTGTGTAAAGTTTTACGAGTTGTCGTTCATATTTAGAACCTCATAATCAGCTTTGTTTTATTGCCGAACAGTGCAATGCCACTCCCACAACTTTTCACGAAAAATCACGAATTTCGTATTGTGACATCCTCATGGCCGAAACAGTCATCCGAGCATATATGAGGGCGACCTTGTTGAGTTGCACGGAGAAAAACATCCAAGAAAATAACTTGTATTAGCTTTTACCAGTTGGTGGCGCTACTACTACGATGTAAAATAAGTTGGTAGATGTCTTCAGGGCTGAAGTATCCTCAAATGTGTACAACTTCGAGAAGATAGGATCATCTGAGTCATGTTGCCGGAGCTTTTGTTGCCACAGAGTACAATCGGACTTTTCAGCACCTTAATAGCCACGCCTTTTGCCAAAACGTCACAAAATTCGGCAGAGAGTAAGATCATTGTCTTGAGTCTTTTCTGACTAATTTTCAGTCGGATTCGTCAAAAGGGCACCGTGCAGTACGTGAAAATTAAAATAAAAACAAATTTTTGATTCCACTTGGCGGCACTGTGTGTATAACAAAATAATAACATTACGATGTCTTCAGGTCGGGACGTTTTATTTACAGGTGAAGGTTTGGATTTTTAGGAGCATGTGCAGGGGAGTTATTAAGCATTCATTTATTTGTATTAGGTTCATTTTGTCTTCTTATTATTGATATTTGACTGATTCATTAAAAGCAGACAATTATGTTTTAGGTTAATTTTTTACCTGACATGTTTCGGCGAGTCTTTCGCCTTCTTCAGAGTGTCGCATGATGGTGTCTTGAGCTGATGTTCCATGAGGGTGTGACTTACCTGTCAAAAAAATGAAAAAAATCAGAGCAGTAAAAGAACAAGCACAACATGAACATTACAAATCAGCAATCACTGACCACTGCAAAAGGGAAAACCACATCATGGACCGGGAGAAGGGCAGGGTCATCCGCACAGAAGAGAACAAACAACAGCGCTGGATCAGAGAGGCCATTGAGATCTGCAAGCGAGGCATAAAAACCATGAACAGAGACAAGGGAGCCTTCATCCTCTCTACCACCTGGACCAGCATCTTGGCGGAGTGAACGGACAGCGGGGGGCGTGACTTGCCTTCATTCTTGTGACAGGTAAGTCACGCCCTCATGGAACATCAGCTGATAAAGACGGGACACAAGACAGCATCATGTGACACTCTGAAGAAGGCGAAAGACTTTCGTATTGTGACATGCTCAAGGCCTAAACACTCATCCGAGCAAATATAAGGTAGATTTTGTTCACCTGCCCGGAGAAAAACATCAACGAAAATAATTTGTATTTGTTTTAACCAGTTGGTGGCGCTACCACTGCGATCAAAAATAAGTTGGCAGCCGTCTTCAGGGCCTGAATATCCTCAAATGTGAAAAATTTCGAGAAGATGGATCATCTGAATCATTTTGCAGGAACTTTTGTTGCCACGGAGAATAATCAGACTCTGCGGCACCGTAATAGCCACGCCCTTCGAAGGAAAGTCACAAAAATAGGGATAGAGTAAGATCAATGTCTTGAGTCTTTTCTAGCCAATTTTCAATCAGATTCGTTAAAAGGGCACAGTGCAGTACGTCAAAATGTAAAAAATGATATTGATTAGCGCAAGGTGTATAACTGAATATAAACATATAGATGTCTTCAGGTACAGACTTTTTATGTACATGTGAAGTTTTGGATTTTTAGCAGCATGTGCAGGAGAGTTATTAAGCATTTTGTCCATTGCGGCGAAGGAAATCTTAAGTGAAAACTTTGAAGACCCGCCCCCGTCATATAGTATTTCGGAAACAAAAAATTTTAGCCCCAGTGTTTGTCCCAGGTCTTCAGATGCTACAGACAGAATTTTAAGGCAATCAGATGAAGCCTTTAGGATCAGGGTGCAAAAGAATGACCCCTGTAAACATGCAAAAAAGGGCAAAAGTCGGACTTTCAAAAATTCATAACTCACTTCCTGTTCATATTAGACGTTAAAATATCAAATTTTTCGCCATGCCCGATGAGACTGCCAAGTTTGGTGAGTTTTTGTGCATGTTTCGGGGGTCAAAAATGCGATCGAACAATCGGAAAAATAATAATAATAATAATTTCTACAAAAACAATAGGGACTTCGCAGCGGTCGCTGCTCAGGCCCTAATAATAATAATAATAATATTAATAATAATAAAAGTAATAATATTTTCTACAAAAACAATAGGGACCTCGCAGCCGTCGCAGCTCGGGCCCTAATAACAATTTCTAGAAAAACAATAGGGACCTCGCAGCGGTCACTGCTCGGGCCCTAATAATAATAATAATAAAAATAATAATAATTTCCACAAAAACAATGGGGACCTCGTAGCGGTCGCTGCTCAGGCCCTATTAATAATTTCTACAAAAACAATAGGGACCTCGCCGCCGTCGCTGCTCGGGCCCCAATAATAATTTCTACACAAAGTCCATTGTGGTGACCCGCCCCCTTTTAAGTAAATTCAAAATGGCCGACTTCCTGTAAAACCTAGCTCATTGCTCCAAGAGACTTTTTTGTAGGTCTTGGTCTTATACATACAGTGAACCCTCGCTACTTCGCGGTTCACCTTTCGCGGGTTCAGTGCTTCGCGGGTCTAAAAAATATTCGGGGGCATTGTAGTTTCGCCGAGCGGCACGACGGGGCGCTGGAGCGGTTAGACGGCCGGCGTGCGCCGAAGAAGAGCGTGGGCGAAGAGGAGAGTGGACGAAGAAGAGCACGTTCTCCCGGACACGATCGGTGGCGACGTTTCGCGCGGTTCGGACCGTACCAGAGCTCCGGCCGGCGTGCGTGGCAGTTAAGCCGTAGAGGAGCACCTTCCCCGGGCACGGGCGGTGCCAAGCGGCCCCTAAGTTTAACCGAATGGAAGCTCCGGAGGAGGAGGGCATGCTCGCGTCACAGTAAGCCGAAGAGGAGCACCTTCCCCGGGCACGGGCGGTTCCAAGCGGCCCCTAAGTTTAACCGAATGGAAGCTCCGGAGGAGGAGGGCATGCTCGCGTCACAGTAAGCCGAAGAGGAGCACCTTCCCCGGGCACGGGCGGTTCCAAGCGGCCCCTAAGTTTAACCGAATGGAAGCTCCGGAGGAGGAGGGCATGCTCGCGTCACAGTAAGCCGAAGAGGAGCACCTTCCCCGGGCACGGGCGGTGCCAAGCGGCCCCTAAGTTTAACAGAATGGAAGTTCCGGGGGAGGAGGGCGGGCGTGTGTCACAGTTAAGCCGAATTGGAGCACCTCTTCCGCCCGGGCACGAGCGGAGCGCGAGGCTGTCAGTTATGAATGAATAAATGAATAAATAAATAAAGAATGCCACCTTTCATTTCACAGGGCACACCGGACGGCGTACCAGCAGGTAAAAGTCGGAGTAATTAAATAAATACAAAAAGAATGGCTGGGGAATAAAAAAATAATACGTTTTAATAATAATTTGGTTTTTTTGTTATAAAATGAATTTCACTCTCTCTCTCCCCGTATATATATATATATATATATATATATATATATATATATATATCTATATATATATATATTGTATATTTTTTTTAAGCATTTTTGAAGGTGCGCCGCTACTTCGCGGATTTTCAGTTTTCGCGGGTGGTCTCGGTCCCCATTAACCGCGATAACCGAGGGTTCACTGTACTCCATAAAATTTACAAAAAGCGAGGTGAAACACTCAATCAGGGCTGCTTTTTTGAACATTTCTCGAGGGCCATGGCGAGCCATTTCAAAAAAGCTGCACAACTAACGTATAAAATATTGATAAATTTGCTCGGCCTGATGTGTGTGTAAAGTTTCACGAGTTGTCGTTCATATTTAGAACCTCATAATCAGCGTTGTTTTATTGCCGAACAGTGCAATGCCACTCCCACAACTTTTCACGAAAAAGGACTAATTTCGTATTGTGACATCCTCATGGCCGAAACAGTCATCCGAGCATATATGAGGGCGACCTTGTTGAGTTGCACGGAGAAAAACATCCAAGAAAATAACTTGTATTAGCTTTTACCAGTTGGTGGCGCTACTACTACGATGTAAAATAAGTTGGTAGATGTCTTCTGGGCTGAAGTATCCTCAAATGTGTACAACTTCGAGAAGATAGGATCATCTGAGTCATGTTGCCGGAGCTTTTGTTGCCACAGAGTACAATCGGACTTTTCAGCACCGTAATAGCCACGCCTTTTGCCAAAACGTCACAAAATTCGGCAGAAAGTAAGATCATTGTCTTGAGTCTTTTCTGACTAATTTTCAGTCGGATTCGTCAAAAGGGCACCGTGCAGTACGTGAAAATTAAAATAAAAACAAATTTTTGATTCCACTTGGCGGCGCTGTGTGTATAACAAAATAATAACATTAAGATGTCTTCAGGTCGGGACGTTTTATTTACAGGTGAAGGTTTGGATTTTTAGGAGCATGTGCAGGGGAGTTATTAAGCATTCATTTATTTGTATTAGGTTCATTTTGTCTTCTTATTATTGATATTTGACTGATTCATTAAAAGCAGACAATTATGTTTTAGGTTAATTTTTTACCTGACATGTTTCGGCGAGTCTTTTGCCTTCTTCAGAGTGTCGCATGATGGTGTCTTGAGACCCGTCTTTATCAGCTGATGTTCCATGAGGGTGTGACTTACCTGTCAAAAAAATGAAAAAATCAGAGCAGTAAAAGAACAAGCACAACATGAACATTACAAATCAGCAATCACTGACCACTGCAAAAGGGAAAACCACATCATGGACCGGGAGAAGGGCAGGGTCATCCGCACCGAAGAGAACAAACAACAGCGCTGGATCAGAGAGGCCATTGAGATCTGCAAGCGAGGCATAAAAACCATGAACAGAGACAAGGGAGCCTTCATCCTCTCTACCACCTGGAGCAGCATTTTGGCGGAGTGAACGGACAGCGGGGGGCGTGACTTGCCTTCATTCTTGTGACAGGTAAGTCACGCCCTCATGGAACATCAGCTGATAAAGACGGGTCACAAGACAGCATCATGTGACACTCTGAAGAAGGCTAAAGACTTTCGTATTGTGACATGCTCAAGGCCTAAACACTCATCCGAGCAAATATAAGGTAGATTTTGTTCACCTGCCCGGAGAAAAACATCAACGAAAATAATTTGTATTTGTTTTAACCAGTTGGTGGCGCTACCACTGCGATCAAAAATAAGTTGGCAGCCGTCTTCAGGGCCTGAATATCCTCAAATGTGAAAAATTTCGAGAAGATGGATCATCTGAATCATTTTGCAGGAACTTTTGTTGCCACTGAGAATAATCAGACTCTGCGGCACCGTAATAGCCACGCCCTTCGAAGGAAAGTCACAAAAATAGGGATAGAGTAAGATCAATGTCTTGAGTCTTTTCTAGCCAATTTTCAATCAGATTCGTTAAAAGGGCACCGTGCAGTACGTCAAAATGTAAAAAATGATATTGATTGGCGCAAGGTGTATAACTGAATATAAACATATAGATGTCTTCAGGTACAGACTTTTTATGTACATGTGAAGTTTTGGATTTTTAGCAGCATGTGCAGGAGAGTTATTAAGCATTTTGTCCATTGCGGCGAAGGAAATCTTAAGTGAAAACTTTGAAGACCCGCCCCCGTCATATAGTATTTCGGAAACAAAAAATTTTAGCCCCAGTGTTTGTCCCAGGTCTTCAGATGCTACAGACAGAATTTTAAGGCAATCAGATGAAGCCTTTAGGATCAGGGTGCAAAAGAATGACCCCTGTAAACATGCAAAAAAGGGCAAAAGTCGGACTTTCAAAAATTCATAACTCACTTCCTGTTCATATTAGACGTTAAAATATCAAATTTTTCGCCATGCCCGATGAGACTGCCAAGTTTGGTGAGTTTTTGTGCATGTTTCGGGGGTCAAAAATGCGATCGAACAATCGGAAAAATAATAATAATAATAATTTCTACAAAAACAATAGGGACTTCGCAGCGGTCGCTGCTCAGGCCCTAATAATAATAATAATAATATTAATAATAATAAAAGTAATAATATTTTCTACAAAAACAATAGGGACCTCGCAGCCGTCGCAGCTCGGGCCCTAATAACAATTTCTAGAAAAACAATAGGGACCTCGCAGCGGTCACTGCTCGGGCCCTAATAATAATAATAATAAAAATAATAATAATTTCCACAAAAACAATGGGGACCTCGTAGCGGTCGCTGCTCAGGCCCTAATAATAATTTCTACAAAAACAATAGGGACCTCGCCGCCGTCGCTGCTCGGGCCCCAATAATAATTTCTACACAAAGTCCATTGTGGTGACCCGCCCCCTTTTAAGTAAATTCAAAATGGCCGACTTCCTGTAAAACCTAGCTCATTGCTCCAAGAGACTTTTTTGTAGGTCTTGGTCTTATACATACAGTGAACCCTCGCTACTTCGCGGTTCACCTTTCGCGGGTTCAGTGCTTCGCGGGTCTAAAAAATATTCGGGGGCATTGTAGTTTCGCCGAGCGGCACGACGGGGCGCTGGAGCGGTTAGACGGCCGGCGTGCGCCGAAGAAGAGCGTGGGCGAAGAGGAGAGTGGACGAAGAAGAGCACGTTCTCCCGGACACGATCGGTGGCGACGTTTCGCGCGGTTCGGACCGTACCAGAGCTCCGGCCGGCGTGCGTGGCAGTTAAGCCGTAGAGGAGCACCTTCCCCGGGCACGGGCGGTGCCAAGCGGCCCCTAAGTTTAACCGAATGGAAGCTCCGGAGGAGGAGGGCATGCTCGCGTCACAGTAAGCCGAAGAGGAGCACCTTCCCCGGGCACGGGCGGTTCCAAGCGGCCCCTAAGTTTAACCGAATGGAAGCTCCGGAGGAGGAGGGCATGCTCGCGTCACAGTAAGCCGAAGAGGAGCACCTTCCCCGGGCACGGGCGGTTCCAAGCGGCCCCTAAGTTTAACCGAATGGAAGCTCCGGAGGAGGAGGGCATGCTCGCGTCACAGTAAGCCGAAGAGGAGCACCTTCCCCGGGCACGGGCGGTGCCAAGCGGCCCCTAAGTTTAACAGAATGGAAGTTCCGGGGGAGGAGGGCGGGCGTGTGTCACAGTTAAGCCGAATTGGAGCACCTCTTCCGCCCGGGCACGAGCGGAGCGCGAGGCTGTCAGTTATGAATGAATAAATGAATAAATAAATAAAGAATGCCACCTTTCATTTCACAGGGCACACCGGACGGCGTACCAGCAGGTAAAAGTCGGAGTAATTAAATAAATACAAAAAGAATGGCTGGGGAATAAAAAAATAATACGTTTTAATAATAATTTGGTTTTTTTGTTATAAAATGAATTTCACTCTCTCTCTCCCCGTATATATATATATATATATATATATATATATATATATATATATCTATATATATATATATTGTATATTTTTTTTAAGCATTTTTGAAGGTGCGCCGCTACTTCGCGGATTTTCAGTTTTCGCGGGTGGTCTCGGTCCCCATTAACCGCGATAACCGAGGGTTCACTGTACTCCATAAAATTTACAAAAAGCGAGGTGAAACACTCAATCAGGGCTGCTTTTTTGAACATTTCTCGAGGGCCATGGCGAGCCATTTCAAAAAAGCTGCACAACTAACGTATAAAATATTGATAAATTTGCTCGGCCTGATGTGTGTGTAAAGTTTCACGAGTTGTCGTTCATATTTAGAACCTCATAATCAGCGTTGTTTTATTGCCGAACAGTGCAATGCCACTCCCACAACTTTTCACGAAAAAGGACTAATTTCGTATTGTGACATCCTCATGGCCGAAACAGTCATCCGAGCATATATGAGGGCGACCTTGTTGAGTTGCACGGAGAAAAACATCCAAGAAAATAACTTGTATTAGCTTTTACCAGTTGGTGGCGCTACTACTACGATGTAAAATAAGTTGGTAGATGTCTTCTGGGCTGAAGTATCCTCAAATGTGTACAACTTCGAGAAGATAGGATCATCTGAGTCATGTTGCCGGAGCTTTTGTTGCCACAGAGTACAATCGGACTTTTCAGCACCGTAATAGCCACGCCTTTTGCCAAAACGTCACAAAATTCGGCAGAAAGTAAGATCATTGTCTTGAGTCTTTTCTGACTAATTTTCAGTCGGATTCGTCAAAAGGGCACCGTGCAGTACGTGAAAATTAAAATAAAAACAAATTTTTGATTCCACTTGGCGGCGCTGTGTGTATAACAAAATAATAACATTAAGATGTCTTCAGGTCGGGACGTTTTATTTACAGGTGAAGGTTTGGATTTTTAGGAGCATGTGCAGGGGAGTTATTAAGCATTCATTTATTTGTATTAGGTTCATTTTGTCTTCTTATTATTGATATTTGACTGATTCATTAAAAGCAGACAATTATGTTTTAGGTTAATTTTTTACCTGACATGTTTCGGCGAGTCTTTTGCCTTCTTCAGAGTGTCGCATGATGGTGTCTTGAGACCCGTCTTTATCAGCTGATGTTCCATGAGGGTGTGACTTACCTGTCAAAAAAATGAAAAAATCAGAGCAGTAAAAGAACAAGCACAACATGAACATTACAAATCAGCAATCACTGACCACTGCAAAAGGGAAAACCACATCATGGACCGGGAGAAGGGCAGGGTCATCCGCACCGAAGAGAACAAACAACAGCGCTGGATCAGAGAGGCCATTGAGATCTGCAAGCGAGGCATAAAAACCATGAACAGAGACAAGGGAGCCTTCATCCTCTCTACCACCTGGAGCAGCATTTTGGCGGAGTGAACGGACAGCGGGGGGCGTGACTTGCCTTCATTCTTGTGACAGGTAAGTCACGCCCTCATGGAACATCAGCTGATAAAGACGGGTCACAAGACAGCATCATGTGACACTCTGAAGAAGGCTAAAGACTTTCGTATTGTGACATGCTCAAGGCCTAAACACTCATCCGAGCAAATATAAGGTAGA
Organism: Idiotropiscis lumnitzeri; assembly: GCF_059441095.1. Lineage (NCBI taxonomy): Eukaryota > Metazoa > Chordata > Actinopteri > Syngnathiformes > Syngnathidae > Idiotropiscis > Idiotropiscis lumnitzeri. The sequence goes on from NW_028283693.1 coordinate 258,058, forward strand.
TTTTGTTCACCTGCCCGGAGAAAAACATCAACGAAAATAATTTGTATTTGTTTTAACCAGTTGGTGGCGCTACCACTGCGATCAAAAATAAGTTGGCAGCCGTCTTCAGGGCCTGAATATCCTCAAATGTGAAAAATTTCGAGAAGATGGATCATCTGAATCATTTTGCAGGAACTTTTGTTGCCACTGAGAATAATCAGACTCTGCGGCACCGTAATAGCCACGCCCTTCGAAGGAAAGTCACAAAAATAGGGATAGAGTAAGATCAATGTCTTGAGTCTTTTCTAGCCAATTTTCAATCAGATTCGTTAAAAGGGCACCGTGCAGTACGTCAAAATGTAAAAAATGATATTGATTGGCGCAAGGTGTATAACTGAATATAAACATATAGATGTCTTCAGGTACAGACTTTTTATGTACATGTGAAGTTTTGGATTTTTAGCAGCATGTGCAGGAGAGTTATTAAGCATTTTGTCCATTGCGGCGAAGGAAATCTTAAGTGAAAACTTTGAAGACCCGCCCCCGTCATATAGTATTTCGGAAACAAAAAATTTTAGCCCCAGTGTTTGTCCCAGGTCTTCAGATGCTACAGACAGAATTTTAAGGCAATCAGATGAAGCCTTTAGGATCAGGGTGCAAAAGAATGACCCCTGTAAACATGCAAAAAAGGGCAAAAGTCGGACTTTCAAAAATTCATAACTCACTTCCTGTTCATATTAGACGTTAAAATATCAAATTTTTCGCCATGCCCGATGAGACTGCCAAGTTTGGTGAGTTTTTGTGCATGTTTCGGGGGTCAAAAATGCGATCGAACAATCGGAAAAATAATAATAATAATAATTTCTACAAAAACAATAGGGACTTCGCAGCGGTCGCTGCTCAGGCCCTAATAATAATAATAATAATATTAATAATAATAAAAGTAATAATATTTTCTACAAAAACAATAGGGACCTCGCAGCCGTCGCAGCTCGGGCCCTAATAACAATTTCTAGAAAAACAATAGGGACCTCGCAGCGGTCACTGCTCGGGCCCTAATAATAATAATAATAAAAATAATAATAATTTCCACAAAAACAATGGGGACCTCGTAGCGGTCGCTGCTCAGGCCCTAATAATAATTTCTACAAAAACAATAGGGACCTCGCCGCCGTCGCTGCTCGGGCCCCAATAATAATTTCTACACAAAGTCCATTGTGGTGACCCGCCCCCTTTTAAGTAAATTCAAAATGGCCGACTTCCTGTAAAACCTAGCTCATTGCTCCAAGAGACTTTTTTGTAGGTCTTGGTCTTATACATACAGTGAACCCTCGCTACTTCGCGGTTCACCTTTCGCGGGTTCAGTGCTTCGCGGGTCTAAAAAATATTCGGGGGCATTGTAGTTTCGCCGAGCGAAAATAATTTGTATTTGTTTTAACCAGTTGGTGGCGCTACCACTGCGATCAAAAATAAGTTGGCAGCCGTCTTCAGGGCCTGAATATCCTCAAATGGGGCGCTGGAGCGGTTAGACGGCCGGCGTGCGCCGAAGAAGAGCGTGGGCGAAGAGGAGAGTGGACGAAGAAGAGCACGTTCTCCCGGACACGATCGGTGGCGACGTTTCGCGCGGTTCGGACCGTACCAGAGCTCCGGCCGGCGTGCGTGGCAGTTAAGCCGTAGAGGAGCACCTTCCCCGGGCACGGGCGGTGCCAAGCGGCCCCTAAGTTTAACCGAATGGAAGCTCCGGAGGAGGAGGGCATGCTCGCGTCACAGTAAGCCGAAGAGGAGCACCTTCCCCGGGCACGGGCGGTTCCAAGCGGCCCCTAAGTTTAACCGAATGGAAGCTCCGGAGGAGGAGGGCATGCTCGCGTCACAGTAAGCCGAAGAGGAGCACCTTCCCCGGGCACGGGCGGTTCCAAGCGGCCCCTAAGTTTAACTGAATGGAAGCTCCGGAGGAGGAGGGCATGCTCGCGTCACAGTAAGCCGAAGAGGAGCACCTTCCCCGGGCACGGGCGGTGCCAAGCGGCCCCTAAGTTTAACCGAATGGAAGTTCCGGGGGAGGAGGGCGGGCGTGTGTCACAGTTAAGCCGAATTGGAGCACCTCTTCCGCCCGGGCACGAGCGGAGCGCGAGGCTGTCAGTTATGAATGAATAAATGAATAAATAAATAAAGAATGCCACCTTTCATTTCACAGGGCACACCGGACGGCGTACCAGCAGGTAAAAGTCGGAGTAATTAAATAAATACAAAAAGAATGGCTGGGGAATAAAAAAATAATACGTTTTAATAATAATTTGGTTTTTTTGTTCTAAAATGAATTTCACTCTCTCTCTCCCCGTATATATATATATATATATATATATATATATATATATATTTATTATATATATTGTATATTTTTTTTAAGCATTTTTGAAGGTGCGCCGCTACTTCGCGGATTTTCAGTTTTCGCGGGTGGTCTCGGTCCCCATTAACCGCGATAACCGAGGGTTCACTGTACTCCATAAAATTTACAAAAAGCGAGGTGAAACACTCAACCAGAGCTGCTTTTTTTTAACATTTCTCGAGGGCCATGGCGAGCCATTTCAAAAAAGCTGCACAACTAACTTATAAAATATTGATAAATTTGCTCGGCCTGATGTGTGTGTAAAGTTTTACGAGTTGTCGTTCATATTTAGAACCTCATAATCAGCTTTGTTTTATTGCCGAACAGTGCAATGCCACTCCCACAACTTTTCACGAAAAATCATGAATTTCGTATTGTGACATCCTCATGGCCGAAACAGTCATCCGAGCATATATGAGGGCGACCATGTTGAGTTGCACGGAGAAAAACATCCAAGAAAATAACTTGTATTAGCTTTTACCAGTTGGTGGCGCTACTACTACGATGTAAAATAAGTTGGTAGATGTCTTCAGGGCTGAAGTATCCTCAAATGTGTACAACTTCGAGAAGATAGGATCATCTGAGTCATGTTGCCGGAGCTTTTGTTGCCACAAAGTACAATCGGACTTTTCAGCACCTTAATAGCCACGCCTTTTGCCAAAACGTCACAAAATTCGGCAGAGAGTAAGATCATTGTCTTGAGTCTTTTCTGACTAATTTTCAGTCGGATTCGTCAAAAGGGCACCGTGCAGTACGTGAAAATTAAAATAAAAACAAATTTTTGATTCCACTTGGCGGCACTGTGTGTATCACAAAATAATAACATTAAGATGTCTTCAGGTCGGGACGTTTTATTTACAGGTGAAGGTTTGGATTTTTAGGAGCATGTGCAGGGGAGTTATTAAGCATTCATTTATTTGTATTAGGTTCATTTTGTCTTCTTATTATTGATATTTGACTGATTCATTAAAAGCAGACATTTATGTTTTAGGTTAATTTTTTACCTGACATGTTTCGGCGAGTCTTTCGCCTTCTTCAGAGTGTCGCATGATGGTGTCTTGAGACCAGTCTTTATCAGCTGATGTTCCATGAGGGTGTGACTTACCTGTCAAAAAAATTAAAAAATCAGAGCAGTAAAAGAACAAGCACAACATGAACATTACAAATCAGCAATCACTGACCACTGCAAAAGGGAAAACCACATCATGGACCGGGAGAAGGGCAGGGTCATCCGCACAGAAGAGAACAAACAACAGCGCTGGATCAGAGAGGCCATTGAGATCTGCAAGCGAGGCATAAAAACCATGAACAGAGACAAGGGAACCTTCATCCTCTCTACCACCTGGAGCAGCATTTTGGCGGAGTGAACGGACAGCGGGGGGCGTGACTTGCCTTCGTTCTTGTGACAGGTAAGTCACGCCCTCATGGAACATCAGCTGATAAAGACGGGCCACAAGACACCATCATGTGACACTCTGAAGAAGGCGAAAGACTTTCGTATTGTGACATCCTCAAGGCCTAAACACTCATCCGAGCAAATGTAAGGTAGATTTTGTTAACCTGCCCGGAGAAAAAAATCAACGAAAATAATTTGTATTTGTTTTAACCAGTTGGTGGTGCTACCACTGCGATCAAAAATAAGTTGGCAGCCGTCTTCAGGGCCTGAATATCCTCAAATGTGAAAAATTTCGAGAAGATGGATCATCTGAATCATTTTGCAGGAACTTTTGTTGCCACGGAGAATAATCAGACTCTGCGGCACCGTAATACCCACGCCCTTCGAAGGAAAGTCACAAAAATAGGGATAGAGTAAGATCAATGTCTTGAGTCTTTTCTAGCCAATTTTCAATCAGATTCGTTAAAAGGGCACCGTGCAGTACGTCAAAATGTAAAAAATGATATTGATTGGCGCAAGGTGTATAACTGAATATAAACATATAGATGTCTTCAGGTACAGACTCTTTATGTACATGTGAAGTTTTGGATTTTTAGCAGCATGTGCAGGAGAGTTATTAAGCATTTTGTCCATTGCGGCGAAGGAAATCTTAAGTGAAAACTTTGATGCCCCGCCCCCGTCATATAGTATTCCGGAAACAAAAAATTTTAGCCCCAGTGTTTGTGCCAGGTCTTCAGATGCTACAGACAGAATTTTAAGGCAATCAGATGAAGCCTTTAGGATCAGGGTGCAAAAGAATGACCCCTGTAAACATGCAAAAAAGGGCAAAAGTCGGACTTTCAAAAATTCATAACTCACTTCCTGTTCATATTAGACGTTAAAATATCAAATTTTTCGCCATGCCCGATGAGACTGCCAAGTTTGGTGAGTTTTTGTGCATGTTTCGGGGGTCAAAAATGCGATCGAACAATCGGAAAAATAATAATAATAATAATTTCTACAAAAACAATAGGGACTTCGCAGCGGTCGCTGCTCAGGCCCTAATAATAATAATAATAATAATAATAAAAGTAATAATATTTTCTACAAAAACAATAGGGACCTCGCAGCCGTCGCAGCTCGGGCCCTAATAACAATTTCTAGAAAAACAATAGGGACCTCGCCGCCGTCGCTGCTCGGGCCCCAATAATAATTTCTACACAAAGTCCATTGTGGTGACCCGCCCCCTTTTAAGTAAATTCAAAATGGCCGACTTCCTGTAAAACCTAGCTCATTGCTCCAAGAGACTTTTTTGTAGGTCTTGGTCTTATACATACAGTGAACCCTCGCTACTTCGCGGTTCACCTTTCGCGGGTTCAGTGCTTCGCGGGTCTAAAAAATATTCGGGGGCATTGTAGTTTCGCCGAGCGGCACGACGGGGCGCTGGAGCGGTTAGACGGCCGGCGTGCGCCGAAGAAGAGCGTGGGCGAAGAGGAGAGTGGACGAAGAAGAGCACGTTCCCCCGGACACGATCGGTGGCGACGTTTCGCGCGGTTCGGACCGTACCAGAGCTCCGGCCAGCGTGCGTGGCAGTTAAGCCGTAGAGGAGCACCTTCCCCGGGCACGGGCGGTGCCAAGCGGCCCCTAAGTTTAACCGAATGGAAGCTCCGGAGGAGGAGGGCATGCTCGCGTCACAGTAAGCCAAAGAGGAGCACCTTCCCCGGGCACGGGCGGTTCCAAGCGGCCCCTAAGTTTAACCGAATGGAAGCTCCGGAGGAGGAGGGCATGCTCGCGTCACAGTAAGCCGAAGAGGAGCACCTTCCCCGGGCACGGGCGGTGCCAAGCGGCCCCTAAGTTTAACCGAATGGAATCTCCGGGGGAGGAGGACGGGCGTGTGTCACAGTTAAGCCAAATTGGAGCACCTCTTCTGCCCGGGCACGAGCGGAGCGCGAGGCTGTCAGTTATGAATGAATAAATAAATAAAGAATGCCACCTTTCATTTCACAGGGCACACCGGACGGCGTACCAGCAGGTAAAAGTCGGAGTAATTAAATAAATACAAAAAGAATGGCTGGGGAATAAAAAAATAATACGTTTTAATAATAATTTGGTTTTTTTGTTATAACATGAATTTCACTCTCTCTCTCCCCGTATATATATATATATATATATATATATATATATATATATATATATATATATATATATATATATATATATTTATATATTTATTATATATATTGTATATTTTTTTTAAGCATTTTTGAAGGTGCGCCGCTACTTCGCGGATTTTCAGTTTTCGCGGGTGGTCTCGGTCCCCATTAACCGCGATAACCGAGGGTTCACTGTACTCCATAAAATTTACAAAAAGCGAGGTGAAACACTCAACCAGAGCTGCTTTTTTTTAACATTTCTCGAGGGCCATGGCGAGCCATTTCAAAAAAGCTGCACAACTAACGTATAAAATATTGATAAATTTGCTCGGCCTGATGTGTGTGTAAAGTTTTACGAGATGTCGTTCATATTTAGAACCTCATAATCAGCTTTGTTTTATTGCCGAACAGTGCAATGCCACTCCCACAACTTTTCACGAAAAATCACGAATTTCGTATTGTGACATCCTCATGGCCGAAACAGTCATCCGAGCATATATGAGGGCGACCTTGTTGAGTTGCACGGAGAAAAACATCCAAGAAAATAACTTGTATTAGCTTTTACCAGTTGGTGGCGCTACTACTACGATGTAAAATAAGTTGGTAGATGTCTTCAGGGCTGAAGTATCCTCAAATGTGTACAACTTCGAGAAGATAGGATCATCTGAGTCATGTTGCCGGAGCTTTTGTTGCCACAGAGTACAATCGGACTTTTCAGCACCTTAATAGCCACGCCTTTTGCCAAAACGTCACAAAATTCGGCAGAGAGTAAGATCATTGTCTTGAGTCTTTTCTGACTAATTTTCAGTCGGATTCGTCAAAAGGGCACCGTGCAGTACGTGAAAATTAAAATAAAAACACATTTTTGATTCCACTTGGCGGCACTGTGTGTATAACAAAATAATAACATTAAGATGTCTTCAGGTCGGGACGTTTTATTTACAGGTGAAGGTTTGGATTTTTAGGAGCATGTGCAGGGGAGTTATTAAGCATTCATTTATTTGTATTAGGTTCATTTTGTCTTCTTATTATTGATATTTGACTGATTCATTAAAAGCAGACAATTATGTTTTAGGTTAATTTTTTACCTGACATGTTTCGGCGAGTCTTTCGCCTTCTTCAGAGTGTCGCATGATGGTGTCTTGAGACCCGTCTTTATCAGCTGATGTTCCATGAGGGTGTGACTTACCTGTCAAAAAAATGAAAAATCAGAGCAGTAAAAGAACAAGCACAACATGAACATTACAAATCAGCAATCACTGACCACTGCAAAAGGGAAAACCACATCATGGACCGGGAGAAGGGCAGGGTCATCCGCACCGAAGAGAACAAACAACAGCGCTGGATCAGAGAGGCCATTGAGATCTGCAAGCGAGGCATAAAAACCATGAACAGAGACAAGGGAGCCTTCATCCTCTCTACCACCTGGAGCAGCATTTTGGCGGAGTGAACGGACAGCGGGGGGCGTGACTTGCCTTCGTTCTTGTGACAGGTAAGTCACGCCCTCATGGAACATCAGCTGATAAAGACGGGCCACAAGACACCATCATGTGACACTCTGAAGAAGGCGAAAGACTTTCGTATTGTGACATCCTCAAGGCCTAAACACTCATCCGAGCAAATGTAAGGTAGATTTTGTTAACCTGCCCGGAGAAAAAAATCAACGAAAATAATTTGTATTTGTTTTAACCAGTTGGTGGCGCTACCACTGCGATCAAAAATAAGTTGGCAGCCGTCTTCAGGGCCTGAATATCCTCAAATGTGAAAAATTTCGAGAAGATGGATCATCTGAATCATTTTGCAGGAACTTTTGTTGCCACGGAGAATAATCAGACTCTGCGGCACCGTAATAGCCACGCCCTTCGAAGGAAAGTCACAAAAATAGGGATAGAGTAAGATCAATGTCTTGAGTCTTTTCTAGCCAATTTTCAATCAGATTCGTTAAAAGGGCACCGTGCAGTACGTCAAAATGTAAAAAATGATATTGATTGGCGCAAGGTGTATAACTGAATATAAACATATAGATGTCTTCAGGTACAGACTCTTTATGTACATGTGAAGTTTTGGATTTTTAGCAGCATGTGCAGGAGAGTTATTAAGCATTTTGTCCATTGCGGCGAAGGAAATCTTAAGTGAAAACTTTGATGCCCCGCCCCCGTCATATAGTATTTCGGAAACAAAAAATTTTAGCCCCAGTGTTTGTGCCAGGTCTTCAGATGCTACAGACAGAATTTTAAGGCAATCAGATGAAGCCTTTAGGAACAGGGTGCAAAAGAATGACCCCTGTAAACATGCAAAAAAGGGCAAAAGTCGGACTTTCAAAATTTCATAACTCACTTCCTGTTCATATTAGACGTTAAAATATCAAATTTTTCGCCATGCCCGATGAGACTGCCAAGTTTGGTGAGTTTTTGTGCATGTTTCGGGGGTCAAAAATGCGATCGAACAATCGGAAAAATAATAATAATAATAATTTCTACAAAAACAATAGGGACTTCGCAGCGGTCGCTGCTCAGGCCCTAATAATAATAATAATAATAATAATAAAAGTAATAATATTTTCTACAAAAACAATAGGGACCTCGCCGCGGTCGCTGCTCGGGCCCCAATAATAATTTCTACACAAAGTCCATTGTGGTGACCCGCCCCCTTTTAAGTAAATTCAAAATGGCCGACTTCCTGTAAAACCTAGCTCATTGCTCCAAGAGACTTTTTTGTAGGTCTTGGTCTTATACATACAGTGAACCCTCGCTACTTCGCGGTTCACCTTTCGCGGGTTCAGTGCTTCGCGGGTCTAAAAAATATTCGGGGGCATTGTAGTTTCGCCGAGCGGCACGACGGGGCGCTGGAGCGGTTAGACGGCCGGCGTGCGCCGAAGAAGAGCGTGGGCGAAGAGGAGAGTGGACGAAGAAGAGCACGTTCCCCCGGACACGATCGGTGGCGACGTTTCGCGCGGTTCGGACCGTACCAGAGCTCCGGCCAGCGTGCGTGGCAGTTAAGCCGTAGAGGAGCACCTTCCCCGGGCACGGGCGGTGCCAAGCGGCCCCTAACTTTAACCGAATGGAAGCTCCGGAGGAGGAGGGCATGCTCGCGTCACAGTAAGCCGAAGAGGAGCACCTTCCCCGGGCACGGGCGGTTCCAAGCGGCCCCTAAGTTTAACCGAATGGAAGCTCCGGAGGAGGAGGGCATGCTCGCGTCACAGTAAGCCGAAGAGGAGCACCTTCCCCGGGCACGGGCGGTGCCAAGCGGCCCCTAAGTTTAACCGAATGGAAGCTCCGGGGGAGGAGGGCAGGCGTGTGTCACAGTTAAGCCAAATTGGAGCACCTCTTCTGCCCGGGCACGAGCGGAGCGCGAGGCTGTCAGTTATGAATGAATAAATGAATAAATAAATAAAGAATGCCACCTTTCATTTCACAGGGCACACCGGACGGCGTACCAGCAGGTAAAAGTCGGAGTAATTAAATAAATACAAAAAGAATGGCTGGGGAATAAAAAAATAATACGTTTTAATAATAATTAGTTTTTTTTGTTATAACATGAATTTCACTCTCTCTCTTCCCGTATATATATATATATATATATATATATATATATATATATATATTTATTATATATATTGTATATTTTTTTTAAGCATTTTTGAAGGTGCGCCGCTACTTCGCGGATTTTCAGTTTTCGCGGGTGGTCTCGGTCCCCATTAACCGCGATAACCGAGGGTTCACTGTACTCCATAAAATTTACAAAAAGCGAGGTGAAACACTCAACCAGAGCTGCTTTTTTTAAAACATTTCTCGAGGGCCATGGCGAGCCATTTCAAAAAAGCTGCACAACTAACGTATAAAATATTGATAAATTTGCTCGGCCTGATGTGTGTGTAAAGTTTCACGAGTTGTCGTTCATATTTAGAACCTCATAATCAGCGTTGTTTTATTGCCGAACAGTGCAATGCCACTCCCACAACTTTTCACGAAAAAGGACTAATTTCGTATTGTGACATCCTCATGGCCGAAACAGTCATCCGAGCATATATGAGGGCGACCTTGTTGAGTTGCACGGAGAAAAACATCCAAGAAAATAACTTGTATTAGCTTTTACCAGTTGGTGGCGCTACTACTACGATGTAAAATAAGTTGGTAGATGTCTTCAGGGCTGAAGTATCCTCAAATGTGTACAACTTCGAGAAGATAGGATCATCTGAGTCATGTTGCCGGAGCTTTTGTTGCCACAGAGTACAATCGGACTTTTCAGCACCTTAATAGCCACGCCTTTTGCCAAAACGTCACAAAATTCGGCAGAGAGTAAGATCATTGTCTTGAGTCTTTTCTGACTAATTTTCAGTCGGATTCGTCAAAAGGGCACCGTGCAGTACGTGAAAATTAAAATAAAAAAAAATTTTTGATTCCACTTGGCGGCACTGTGTGTATAACAAAATAATAACATTAAGATGTCTTCAGGTCGGGACGTTTTATTTACAGGTAAAGGTTTGGATTTTTAGGAGCATGTGCAGGGGAGTTATTAAGCATTCATTTATTTGTATTAGGTTCATTTTGTCTTCTTATTATTGATATTTGACTGATTCATTAAAAGCAGACAATTATGTTTTAGGTTAATTTTTTACCTGACATGTTTCGGCGAGTCTTTCGCCTTCTTCAGAGTGTCGCATGATGGTGTCTTGAGACCCGTCTTTATCAGCTGATGTTCCATGAGGGTGTGACTTACCTGTCAAAAAAATGAAAAAATCAGAGCAGTAAAAGAACAAGCACAACATGAACATTACAAATCAGCAATCACTGACCACTGCAAAAGGGAAAACCACATCATGGACCGGGAGAAGGGCAGGGTCATCCGCACAGAAGAGAACAAACAACAGCGCTGGATCAGAGAGGCCATTGAGATCTGCAAGCGAGGCATAAAAACCATGAACAGAGACAAGGGAGCCTTCATCCTCTCTACCACCTGGACCAGCATCTTGGCGGAGTGAACGGACAGCGGGGGGCGTGACTTGCCTTCATTCTTGTGACAGGTAAGTCACGCCCTCATGGAACATCAGCTGATAAAGACGGGTCACAAGACAGCATCATGTGACACTCTGAAGAAGGCGAAAGACTTTTGTATTGTGACATGCTCAAGGCCTAAACACTCATCCGAGCAAATATAAGGTAGATTTTGTTCACCTGCCCGGAGAAAAACATCAACGAAAATAATTTGTATTTGTTTTAACCAGTTGGTGGCGCTACCACTGCGATCAAAAATAAGTTGGCAGCCGTCTTCAGGGCCTGAATATCCTCAAATGTGAAAGATTTCCAGAAGATGGATCATCTGAATCATTTTGCAGGAACTTTTGTTGCCACGGAGAATAATCAGACTCTGCGGCACCGTAATAGCCACGCCCTTTGAAGGAAAGTAATAAAAATAGGGATAGAGTAAGATCAATGTCTTGAGTCTTTTCTAGCCAATTTTCAATCGGATTCGTTAAAAGGGTACCATGCAGTACGTCAAAATGTAAAAAATGATATTGATTGGCGCAAGGTGTATAACTGAATATAAACATGTCGATGTCTTCAGGTACAGACTCTTTATGTACATGTGAAGTTTTGGATTTTTAGCAGCATGTGAAGGAGAGTTATTAAGCATTTTGTCCATTGCGGCGAAGGAAATCTTAAGTGAAAACTTTGAAGCCCCGCCCCCGTCATATAGTATTTCGGAAACAAAAAGTTTTAGCCCCAGTGTTTGTCCCAGGTCTTCAGATGCTACAGACAGAATTTTAAGGCAATCAGATGAAGCCTTTAGGATCAGGGTGCAAAAGAATGACCCCTGTAAACATGCAAAAAAGGGCAAAAGTCGGACTTTCAAAAATTCATAACTCACTTCCTGTTCATATTAGACGTTAAAATATCAAATTTTTCGCCATGCCCGATGAGACTGCCAAGTTTGGTGAGTTTTTGTGCATGTTTCGGGGGTCAAAAATGCGATCGAACAATCGGAAAAATAATAATAATAATAATTTCTACAAAAACAATAGGGACTTCGCAGCGGTCGCTGCTCAGGCCCTAATAATAATAATAATAATAATAATAAAAGTAATAATGTTTTCTACAAAAACAATAGGGACCTCGCCGCGGTCGCTGCTCGGGCCCCAATAATAATTTCTACACAAAGTCCATTGTGGTGACCCGCCCCCTTTTAAGTAAATTCAAAATGGCCGACTTCCTGTAAAACCTAGCTCATTGCTCCAAGAGACTTTTTTGTAGGTCTTGGTCTTATACATACAGTGAACCCTCGCTACTTCGCGGTTCACCTTTCGCGGGTTCAGTGCTTCGCGGGTCTAAAAAATATTCGGGGGCATTGTAGTTTCGCAGAGCGGCACGACGGGGCGCTGGAGCGGTTAGACGGCCGGCGTGCGCCGAAGAAGAGCGTGGGCGAAGAGGAGAGTGGACGAAGAAGAGCACGTTCCCCCGGACACGATCGGTGGCGACGTTTCGCGCGGTTCGGACCGTACCAGAGCTCCGGCCGGCGTGCGTGGCAGTTAAGCCGTAGAGGAGCACCTTCCCCGGGCACGGGCGGTTCCAAGCGGCCCCTAAGTTTAACCGAATGGAAGCTCCGGAGGAGGAGGGCATGCTCGCGTCACAGTAAGCCGAAGAGGAGCACCTTCCCCCGGCACGGGCGGTGCCAAGCGGCCCCTAAGTTTAACCGAATGGAAGCTCCGGGGGAGGAGGGCGGGCGTGTGTCACAGTTAAGCCAAATTGGAGCACCTCTTCTGCCCGGGCACGAGCGGAGCGCGAGGCTGTCAGTTATGAATGAATAAATGAATAAATAAATAAAGAATGCCACCTTTCATTTCACAGGGCACACCGGACGGCGTACCAGCAGGTAAAAGTCGGAGTAATTAAATAAATACTAAAAGAATGGCTGGGGAATAAAAAAATAATACGTTTTAATAATAATTTGTTTTTTTTGTTATAACATGAATTTCACTCTCTCTCTCCCCGTATATATATATATATATATATATATATATATATATATATATATATATATTTATTATATATATTGTATATTTTTTTTAAGCATTTTTGAAGGTGCGCCGCTACTTCGCGGATTTTCAGTTTTCGCGGGTGGTCTCGGTCCCCATTAACCGCGATAACCGAGGGTTCACTGTACTCCATAAAATTTACAAAAAGCGAGGTGAAACACTCAACCAGAGCTGCTTTTTTTAACATTTCTCGAGGGCCATGGCGAGCCATTTCAAAAAAGCTGCACAACTAACGTATAAAATATTGATAAATTTGCTCGGCCTGATGTGTGTGTAAAGTTTTACGAGTTGTCGTTCATATTTAGAACCTCATAATCAGCTTTGTTTTATTGCCGAACAGTGTAATGCCACTCCCACAACTTTTCACGAAAAAGGACGAATTTCGTATTGTGACATCCTCATGGCCGAAACAGTCATCCGAGCATATATGAGGGCGACCTTGTTGAGTTGCACGGAGAAAAACATCCAAGAAAATAACTTGTATTAGCTTTTACCAGTTGGTGGCGCTACTACTACGATGTAAAATAAGTTGGTAGATGTCTTCAGGGCTGAAGTATCCTCAAATGTGTACAACTTCGAGAAGATAGGATCATCTGAGTCATGTTGCCGGAGCTTTTGTTGCCACAGAGTACAATCGGACTTTTCAGCACCTTAATAGCCACGCCTTTTGCCAAAACGTCAAGAAATTCGGCAGAGAGTAAGATCATTGTCTTGAGTCTTTTCTGACTAATTTTCAGTCGGATTCGTCAAAAGGGCACCGTGCAGTACGTGAAAATTAAAATAAAAACAAATTTTTGATTCCACTTGGCGGCACTGTGTGTATAACAAAATAATAACATTACGATGTCTTCAGGTCGGGACGTTTTATTTACAGGTGAAGGTTTGGATTTTTAGGAGCATGTGCAGGGGAGTTATTAAGCATTCATTTATTTGTATTAGGTTCATTTTGTCTTCTTATTATTGATATTTGACTGATTCATTAAAAGCAGACAATTATGTTTTAGGTTAATTTTTTACCTGACATGTTTCGGCGAGTCTTTCGCCTTCTTCAGAGTGTCGCATGATGGTGTCTTGAGCTGATGTTCCATGAGGGTGTGACTTACCTGTCAAAAAAATGAAAAAAATCAGAGCAGTAAAAGAACAAGCACAACATGAACATTACAAATCAGCAATCACTGACCACTGCAAAAGGGAAAACCACATCATGGACCGGGAGAAGGGCAGGGTCATCCGCACAGAAGAGAACAAACAACAGCGCTGGATCAGAGAGGCCATTGAGATCTGCAAGCGAGGCATAAAAACCATGAACAGAGACAAGGGAGCCTTCATCCTCTCTACCACCTGGACCAGCATCTTGGCGGAGTGAACGGACAGCGGGGGGCGTGACTTGCCTTCATTCTTGTGACAGGTAAGTCACGCCCTCATGGAACATCAGCTGATAAAGACGGGTCACAAGACAGCATCATGTGACACTCTGAAGAAGGCGAAAGACTTTCGTATTGTGACATGCTCAAGGCCTAAACACTCATCCGAGCAAATATAAGGTAGATTTTGTTCACCTGCCCGGAGAAAAACATCAACGAAAATAATTTGTATTTGTTTTAACCAGTTGGTGGCGCTACCACTGCGATCAAAAATAAGTTGGCAGCCGTCTTCAGGGCCTGAATATCCTCAAATGTGAAAGATTTCCAGAAGATGGATCATCTGAATCATTTTGCAGGAACTTTTGTTGCCACGGAGAATAATCAGACTCTGCGGCACCGTAATAGCCACGCCCTTTGAAGGAAAGTCATAAAAATAGGGATAGAGTAAGATCAATGTCTTGAGTCTTTTCTAGCCAATTTTCAATCGGATTCGTTAAAAGGGCACCATGCAGTACGTCAAAATGTAAAAAATGATATTGATTGGCGCAAGGTGTATAACTGAATATAAACATATAGATGTCTTCAGGTACAGACTCTTTATGTACATGTGAAGTTTTGGATTTTTAGCAGCATGTGCAGGAGAGTTATTAAGCATTTTGTCCATTGCGGCGAAGGAAATCTTAAGTGAAAACTTTTAAGCCCCGCCCCCGTCATATAGTATTTCGGAAACAAAAAATTTTAGCCCCAGTGTTTGTCCCAGGTCTTCAGATGCTACAGACAGAATTTTAAGGCAATCAGATGAAGCCTTTAGGATCAGGGTGCAAAAGAATGACCCCTGTAAACATGCAAAAAAGGGCAAAAGTCGGACTTTCAAAAATTCATAACTCACTTCCTGTTCATATTAGACGTTAAAATATCAAATTTTTCGCCATGCCCGATGAGACTGCCAAGTTTGGTGAGTTTTTGTGCATGTTTCGGGGGTCAAAAATGCGATCGAACAATCGGAAAAATAATAATAATAATAATTTCTACAAAAACAATAGGGACTTCGCAGCGGTCGCTGCTCAGGCCCTAATAATAATAATAATAATAATAATAAAAGTAATAATATTTTCTACAAAAACAATAGGGACCTCGCCGCGGTCGCGGCTCGGGCCCCAATAATAATTTCTACACAAAGTCCATTGTGGTGACCCGCCACCTTTTAAGTAAATTCAAAATGGCCGACTTCCTGTAAAACCTAGCTCATTGCTCCAAGAGACTTTTTTGTAGGTCTTGGTCTTATACATACAGTGAACCCTCGCTACTTCGCGGTTCACCTTTCGCGGGTTCAGTGCTTCGCGGGTCTAAAAAATATTCGGGGGCATTGTAGTTTCGCCGAGCGGCACGACGGGGCGCTGGAGCGGTTAGACGGCCGGCGTGCGCCGAAGAAGAGCGTGGGCGAAGAGGAGAGTGGACGAAGAAGAGCACGTTCTCCCGGACACGATCGGTGGCGACGTTTCGCGCGGTTCGGACCGTACCAGAGCTCCGGCCAGCGTGCGTGGCAGTTAAGCCGTAGAGGAGCACCTTCCCCGGGCACGGGCGGTGCCAAGCGGCCCCTAAGTTTAACCGAATGGAAGCTCCGGAGGAGGAGGGCATGCTCGCGTCACAATAAGCCGAAGAGGAGCACCTTCCCCGGGCACGGGCGGTTCCAAGCGGCCCCTAAGTTTAACCGAATGGAAGCTCCGGGGGCGGAGGGCGGGCGTGTGTCACAGTTAAGCCAAATTGGAGCACCTCTTCTGCCCGGGCACGAGCGGAGCGCGAGGCTGTCAGTTATGAATGAATAAATGAATAAATAAATAAAGAATGCCACCTTTCATTTCACAGGGCACACCGGACGGCGTACCAGCAGGTAAAAGTCGGAGTAATTAAATAAATACTAAAAGAATGGCTGGGGAATAAAAAAATAATACGTTTTAATAATAATTTGTTTTTTTTGTTATAACATGAATTTCACTCTCTCTCTCCCTGTATATATATATATATATATATATATATATATATATATAAATATATATATATTTATTATATATATTGTTTATTTTTTTTAAGCATTTTTGAAGGTGCGCCGCTACTTCGCGGATTTTCAGTTTTCGCGGGTGGTCTCGGTCCCCGTTAACCGCGATAACCGAGGGTTCACTGTACTCCATAAAATTTACAAAAAGCGAGGTGAAACACTCAACCAGAGCTGCTTTTTTTAACATTTCTCGAGGGCCATGGCGAGCCATTTCAAAAAAGCTGCACAACTAACGTATAAAATATTGATAAATTTGCTCGGCCTGATGTGTGTGTAAAGTTTTACGAGTTGTCGTTCATATTTAGAACCTCATAATCAGCTTTGTTTTATTGCCGAACAGTGCAATGCCACTCCCACAACTTTTCACGAAAAAGGACGAATTTCGTATTGTGACATCCTCATGGCCGAAACAGTCATCCGAGCAAATATAAGGTAGATTTTGTTCACCTGCCCGGAGAAAAACATCAACGAAAATAATTTGTATTTGTTTTAACCAGTTGGTGGCGCTACCACTGCGATCAAAAATAAGTTGGCAGCCGTCTTCAGGGCCTGAATATCCTCAAATGTGAAAAATTTCGAGAAGATGGATCATCTGAATCATTTTGCAGGAACTTTTGTTGCCACGGAGAATAATCAGACTCTGCGGCACCGTAATAGCCAAGCCCTTCGAAGGAAAGTCACAAAAATAGGGATAGAGTAAGATCAATGTCTTGAGTCTTTTCTAGCCAATTTTCAATCAGATTCGTTAAAAGGGCACCGTGCAGTACGTCAAAATGTAAAAAATGATATTGATTGGCGCAAGGTGTATAACTGAATATAAACATATAGATGTCTTCAGGTACAGACTTTTTATGTACATGTGAAGTTTTGGATTTTTAGCAGCATGTGCAGGAGAGTTATTAAGCATTTTGTCCATTGCGGCGAAGGAAATCTTAAGTGAAAACTTTGAAGCCCCGCCCCCGTCATATAGTATTTCGGAAACAAAAAATTTTAGCCCCAGTGTTTGTCCCAGGTCTTCAGATGCTACAGACAGAATTTTAAGGCAATCAGATGAAGCCTTTAGGATCAGGGTGCAAAAGAATGACCCCTGTAAACATGCAAAAAAGGGCAAAAGTCGGACTTTCAAAAATTCATAACTCACTTCCTGTTCATATTAGACGTTAAAATATCAAATTTTTCGCCATGCCCGATGAGACTGCCAAGTTTGGTGAGTTTTTGTGCATGTTTCGGGGGTCAAAAATGCGATCGAACAATCGGAAAAATAATAATAATAATAATTTCTACAAAAACAATAGGGACTTCGCAGCGGTCGCTGCTCAGGCCCTAATAATAATAATAATAATATTAATAATAATAAAAGTAATAATATTTTCTACAAAAACAATAGGGACCTCGCAGCCGTCGCAGCTCGGGCCCTAATAACAATTTCTAGAAAAACAATAGGGACCTCGCAGCGGTCACTGCTCGGGCCCTAATAATAATAATAATAAAAATAATAATAATTTCCACAAAAACAATGGGGACCTCGTAGCGGTCGCTGCTCAGGCCCTAATAATAATTTCTACAAAAACAATAGGGACCTCGCCGCCGTCGCTGCTCGGGCCCCAATAATAATTTCTACACAAAGTCCATTGTGGTGACTCGCCCCCTTTTAAGTAAATTCAAAATGGCCGACTTCCTGTAAAACCTAGCTCATTGCTCCAAGAGACTTTTTTGTAGGTCTTGGTCTTATACATACAGTGAACCCTCGCTACTTCGCGGTTCACCTTTCGCGGGTTCAGTGCTTCGCGGGTCTAAAAAATATTCGGGGGCATTGTAGTTTCGCCGAGCGGCACGACGGGGCGCTGGAGCGGTTAGACGGCCGGCGTGCGCCGAAGAAGAGCGTGGGCGAAGAGGAGAGTGGACGAAGAAGAGCACGTTCTCCCGGACACGATCGGTGGCGACGTTTCGCGCGGTTCGGACCGTACCAGAGCTCCGGCCGGCGTGCGTGGCAGTTAAGCCGTAGAGGAGCACCTTCCCCGGGCACGGGCGGTGCCAAGCGGCCCCTAAGTTTAACCGAATGGAAGCTCCGGAGGAGGAGGGCATGCTCGCGTCACAGTAAGCCGAAGAGGAGCACCTTCCCCGGGCACGGGCGGTTCCAAGCGGCCCCTAAGTTTAACCGAATGGAAGCTCCGGAGGAGGAGGGCATGCTCGCGTCACAGTAAGCCGAAGAGGAGCACCTTCCCCGGGCACGGGCGGTTCCAAGCGGCCCCTAAGTTTAACTGAATGGAAGCTCCGGAGGAGGAGGGCATGCTCGCGTCACAGTAAGCCGAAGAGGAGCACCTTCCCCGGGCACGGGCGGTGCCAAGCGGCCCCTAAGTTTAACCGAATGGAAGTTCCGGGGGAGGAGGGCGGGCGTGTGTCACAGTTAAGCCGAATTGGAGCACCTCTTCCGCCCGGGCACGAGCGGAGCGCGAGGCTGTCAGTTATGAATGAATAAATGAATAAATAAATAAAGAATGCCACCTTTCATTTCACAGGGCACACCGGACGGCGTACCAGCAGGTAAAAGTCGGAGTAATTAAATAAATACAAAAAGAATGGCTGGGGAATAAAAAAATAATACGTTTTAATAATAATTTGGTTTTTTTGTTCTAAAATGAATTTCACTCTCTCTCTCCCCGTATATATATATATATATATATATATATATATATATATATTTATTATATATATTGTATATTTTTTTTAAGCATTTTTGAAGGTGCGCCGCTACTTCGCGGATTTTCAGTTTTCGCGGGTGGTCTCGGTCCCCATTAACCGCGATAACCGAGGGTTCACTGTACTCCATAAAATTTACAAAAAGCGAGGTGAAACACTCAACCAGAGCTGCTTTTTTTTAACATTTCTCGAGGGCCATGGCGAGCCATTTCAAAAAAGCTGCACAACTAACTTATAAAATATTGATAAATTTGCTCGGCCTGATGTGTGTGTAAAGTTTTACGAGTTGTCGTTCATATTTAGAACCTCATAATCAGCTTTGTTTTATTGCCGAACAGTGCAATGCCACTCCCACAACTTTTCACGAAAAATCATGAATTTCGTATTGTGACATCCTCATGGCCGAAACAGTCATCCGAGCATATATGAGGGCGACCATGTTGAGTTGCACGGAGAAAAACATCCAAGAAAATAACTTGTATTAGCTTTTACCAGTTGGTGGCGCTACTACTACGATGTAAAATAAGTTGGTAGATGTCTTCAGGGCTGAAGTATCCTCAAATGTGTACAACTTCGAGAAGATAGGATCATCTGAGTCATGTTGCCGGAGCTTTTGTTGCCACAAAGTACAATCGGACTTTTCAGCACCTTAATAGCCACGCCTTTTGCCAAAACGTCACAAAATTCGGCAGAGAGTAAGATCATTGTCTTGAGTCTTTTCTGACTAATTTTCAGTCGGATTCGTCAAAAGGGCACCGTGCAGTACGTGAAAATTAAAATAAAAACAAATTTTTGATTCCACTTGGCGGCACTGTGTGTATCACAAAATAATAACATTAAGATGTCTTCAGGTCGGGACGTTTTATTTACAGGTGAAGGTTTGGATTTTTAGGAGCATGTGCAGGGGAGTTATTAAGCATTCATTTATTTGTATTAGGTTCATTTTGTCTTCTTATTATTGATATTTGACTGATTCATTAAAAGCAGACATTTATGTTTTAGGTTAATTTTTTACCTGACATGTTTCGGCGAGTCTTTCGCCTTCTTCAGAGTGTCGCATGATGGTGTCTTGAGACCAGTCTTTATCAGCTGATGTTCCATGAGGGTGTGACTTACCTGTCAAAAAAATTAAAAAATCAGAGCAGTAAAAGAACAAGCACAACATGAACATTACAAATCAGCAATCACTGACCACTGCAAAAGGGAAAACCACATCATGGACCGGGAGAAGGGCAGGGTCATCCGCACAGAAGAGAACAAACAACAGCGCTGGATCAGAGAGGCCATTGAGATCTGCAAGCGAGGCATAAAAACCATGAACAGAGACAAGGGAACCTTCATCCTCTCTACCACCTGGAGCAGCATTTTGGCGGAGTGAACGGACAGCGGGGGGCGTGACTTGCCTTCGTTCTTGTGACAGGTAAGTCACGCCCTCATGGAACATCAGCTGATAAAGACGGGCCACAAGACACCATCATGTGACACTCTGAAGAAGGCGAAAGACTTTCGTATTGTGACATCCTCAAGGCCTAAACACTCATCCGAGCAAATGTAAGGTAGATTTTGTTAACCTGCCCGGAGAAAAAAATCAACGAAAATAATTTGTATTTGTTTTAACCAGTTGGTGGTGCTACCACTGCGATCAAAAATAAGTTGGCAGCCGTCTTCAGGGCCTGAATATCCTCAAATGTGAAAAATTTCGAGAAGATGGATCATCTGAATCATTTTGCAGGAACTTTTGTTGCCACGGAGAATAATCAGACTCTGCGGCACCGTAATACCCACGCCCTTCGAAGGAAAGTCACAAAAATAGGGATAGAGTAAGATCAATGTCTTGAGTCTTTTCTAGCCAATTTTCAATCAGATTCGTTAAAAGGGCACCGTGCAGTACGTCAAAATGTAAAAAATGATATTGATTGGCGCAAGGTGTATAACTGAATATAAACATATAGATGTCTTCAGGTCCAGACTCTTTATGTACATGTGAAGTTTTGGATTTTTAGCAGCATGTGCAGGAGAGTTATTAAGCATTTTGTCCATTGCGGCGAAGGAAATCTTAAGTGAAAACTTTGATGCCCCGCCCCCGTCATATAGTATTTCGGAAACAAAAAATTTTAGCCCCAGTGTTTGTGCCAGGTCTTCAGATGCTACAGACAGAATTTTAAGGCAATCAGATGAAGCCTTTAGGATCAGGGTGCAAAAGAATGACCCCTGTAAACATGCAAAAAAGGGCAAAAGTCGGACTTTCAAAAATTCATAACTCACTTCCTGTTCATATTAGACGTTAAAATATCAAATTTTTCGCCATGCCCGATGAGACTGCCAAGTTTGGTGAGTTTTTGTGCATGTTTCGGGGGTCAAAAATGCGATCGAACAATCGGAAAAATAATAATAATAATAATTTCTACAAAAACAATAGGGACTTCGCAGCGGTCGCTGCTCAGGCCCTAATAATAATAATAATAATAATAATAAAAGTAATAATATTTTCTACAAAAACAATAGGGACCTCGCAGCCGTCGCAGCTCGGGCCCTAATAACAATTTCTAGAAAAACAATAGGGACCTCGCCGCCGTCGCTGCTCGGGCCCCAATAATAATTTCTACACAAAGTCCATTGTGGTGACCCGCCCCCTTTTAAGTAAATTCAAAATGGCCGACTTCCTGTAAAACCTAGCTCATTGCTCCAAGAGACTTTTTTGTAGGTCTTGGTCTTATACATACAGTGAACCCTCGCTACTTCGCGGTTCACCTTTCGCGGGTTCAGTGCTTCGCGGGTCTAAAAAATATTCGGGGGCATTGTAGTTTCGCCGAGCGGCACGACGGGGCGCTGGAGCGGTTAGACGGCCGGCGTGCGCCGAAGAAGAGCGTGGGCGAAGAGGAGAGTGGACGAAGAAGAGCACGTTCCCCCGGACACGATCGGTGGCGACGTTTCGCGCGGTTCGGACCGTACCAGAGCTCCGGCCAGCGTGCGTGGCAGTTAAGCCGTAGAGGAGCACCTTCCCCGGGCACGGGCGGTGCCAAGCGGCCCCTAACTTTAACCGAATGGAAGCTCCGGAGGAGGAGGGCATGCTCGCGTCACAGTAAGCCGAAGAGGAGCACCTTCCCCGGGCACGGGCGGTTCCAAGCGGCCCCTAAGTTTAACCGAATGGAAGCTCCGGAGGAGGAGGGCATGCTCGCGTCACAGTAAGCCGAAGAGGAGCACCTTCCCCGGGCACGGGCGGTGCCAAGCGGCCCCTAAGTTTAACCGAATGGAAGCTCCGGGGGAGGAGGGCGGGCGTGTGTCACAGTTAAGCCAAATTGGAGCACCTCTTCTGCCCGGGCACGAGCGGAGCGCGAGGCTGTCAGTTATGAATGAATAAATGAATAAATAAATAAAGAATGCCACCTTTCATTTCACAGGGCACACCGGACGGCGTACCAGCAGGTAAAAGTCGGAGTAATTAAATAAATACAAAAAGAATGGCTGGGGAATAAAAAAATAATACGTTTTAATAATAATTAGTTTTTTTTGTTATAACATGAATTTCACTCTCTCTCTTCCCGTATATATATATATATATATATATATATATATATATATATATTTATTATATATATTGTATATTTTTTTTAAGCATTTTTGAAGGTGCGCCGCTACTTCGCGGATTTTCAGTTTTCGCGGGTGGTCTCGGTCCCCATTAACCGCGATAACCGAGGGTTCACTGTACTCCATAAAATTTACAAAAAGCGAGGTGAAACACTCAACCAGAGCTGCTTTTTTTAAAACATTTCTCGAGGGCCATGGCGAGCCATTTCAAAAAAGCTGCACAACTAACGTATAAAATATTGATAAATTTGCTCGGCCTGATGTGTGTGTAAAGTTTCACGAGTTGTCGTTCATATTTAGAACCTCATAATCAGCGTTGTTTTATTGCCGAACAGTGCAATGCCACTCCCACAACTTTTCACGAAAAAGGACTAATTTCGTATTGTGACATCCTCATGGCCGAAACAGTCATCCGAGCATATATGAGGGCGACCTTGTTGAGTTGCACGGAGAAAAACATCCAAGAAAATAACTTGTATTAGCTTTTACCAGTTGGTGGCGCTACTACTACGATGTAAAATAAGTTGGTAGATGTCTTCAGGGCTGAAGTATCCTCAAATGTGTACAACTTCGAGAAGATAGGATCATCTGAGTCATGTTGCCGGAGCTTTTGTTGCCACAGAGTACAATCGGACTTTTCAGCACCTTAATAGCCACGCCTTTTGCCAAAACGTCACAAAATTCGGCAGAGAGTAAGATCATTGTCTTGAGTCTTTTCTGACTAATTTTCAGTCGGATTCGTCAAAAGGGCACCGTGCAGTACGTGAAAATTAAAATAAAAAAAAATTTTTGATTCCACTTGGCGGCACTGTGTGTATAACAAAATAATAACATTAAGATGTCTTCAGGTCGGGACGTTTTATTTACAGGTGAAGGTTTGGATTTTTAGGAGCATGTGCAGGGGAGTTATTAAGCATTCATTTATTTGTATTAGGTTCATTTTGTCTTCTTATTATTGATATTTGACTGATTCATTAAAAGCAGACAATTATGTTTTAGGTTAATTTTTTACCTGACATGTTTCGGCGAGTCTTTCGCCTTCTTCAGAGTGTCGCATGATGGTGTCTTGAGACCCGTCTTTATCAGCTGATGTTCCATGAGGGTGTGACTTACCTGTCAAAAAAATGAAAAAATCAGAGCAGTAAAAGAACAAGCACAACATGAACATTACAAATCAGCAATCACTGACCACTGCAAAAGGGAAAACCACATCATGGACCGGGAGAAGGGCAGGGTCATCCGCACAGAAGAGAACAAACAACAGCGCTGGATCAGAGAGGCCATTGAGATCTGCAAGCGAGGCATAAAAACCATGAACAGAGACAAGAGGGAGCCTTCATCCTCTCTACCACCTGGACCAGCATCTTGGCGGAGTGAACGGACAGCGGGGGGCGTGACTTGCCTTCATTCTTGTGACAGGTAAGTCACGCCCTCATGGAACATCAGCTGATAAAGACGGGTCACAAGACAGCATCATGTGACACTCTGAAGAAGGCGAAAGACTTTTGTATTGTGACATGCTCAAGGCCTAAACACTCATCCGAGCAAATATAAGGTAGATTTTGTTCACCTGCCCGGAGAAAAACATCAACGAAAATAATTTGTATTTGTTTTAACCAGTTGGTGGCGCTACCACTGCGATCAAAAATAAGTTGGCAGCCGTCTTCAGGGCCTGAATATCCTCAAATGTGAAAGATTTCCAGAAGATGGATCATCTGAATCATTTTGCAGGAACTTTTGTTGCCACGGAGAATAATCAGACTCTGCGGCACCGTAATAGCCACGCCCTTTGAAGGAAAGTCATAAAAATAGGGATAGAGTAAGATCAATGTCTTGAGTCTTTTCTAGCCAATTTTCAATCGGATTCGTTAAAAGGGTACCATGCAGTACGTCAAAATGTAAAAAATGATATTGATTGGCGCAAGGTGTATAACTGAATATAAACATGTCGATGTCTTCAGGTACAGACTCTTTATGTACATGTGAAGTTTTGGATTTTTAGCAGCATGTGAAGGAGAGTTATTAAGCATTTTGTCCATTGCGGCGAAGGAAATCTTAAGTGAAAACTTTGAAGCCCCGCCCCCGTCATATAGTATTTCGGAAACAAAAAGTTTTAGCCCCAGTGTTTGTCCCAGGTCTTCAGATGCTACAGACAGAATTTTAAGGCAATCAGATGAAGCCTTTAGGATCAGGGTGCAAAAGAATGACCCCTGTAAACATGCAAAAAAGGGCAAAAGTCGGACTTTCAAAAATTCATAACTCACTTCCTGTTCATATTAGACGTTAAAATATCAAATTTTTCGCCATGCCCGATGAGACTGCCAAGTTTGGTGAGTTTTTGTGCATGTTTCGGGGGTCAAAAATGCGATCGAACAATCGGAAAAATAATAATAATAATAATTTCTACAAAAACAATAGGGACTTCGCAGCGGTCGCTGCTCAGGCCCTAATAATAATAATAATAATAATAATAAAAGTAATAATGTTTTCTACAAAAACAATAGGGACCTCGCCGCGGTCGCTGCTCGGGCCCCAATAATAATTTCTACACAAAGTCCATTGTGGTGACCCGCCCCCTTTTAAGTAAATTCAAAATGGCCGACTTCCTGTAAAACCTAGCTCATTGCTCCAAGAGACTTTTTTGTAGGTCTTGGTCTTATACATACAGTGAACCCTCGCTACTTCGCGGTTCACCTTTCGCGGGTTCAGTGCTTCGCGGGTCTAAAAAATATTCGGGGGCATTGTAGTTTCGCAGAGCGGCACGACGGGGCGCTGGAGCGGTTAGACGGCCGGCGTGCGCCGAAGAAGAGCGTGGGCGAAGAGGAGAGTGGACGAAGAAGAGCACGTTCCCCCGGACACGATCGGTGGCGACGTTTCGCGCGGTTCGGACCGTACCAGAGCTCCGGCCGGCGTGCGTGGCAGTTAAGCCGTAGAGGAGCACCTTCCCCGGGCACGGGCGGTTCCAAGCGGCCCCTAAGTTTAACCGAATGGAAGCTCCGGAGGAGGAGGGCATGCTCGCGTCACAGTAAGCCGAAGAGGAGCACCTTCCCCCGGCACGGGCGGTGCCAAGCGGCCCCTAAGTTTAACCGAATGGAAGCTCCGGGGGAGGAGGGCGGGCGTGTGTCACAGTTAAGCCAAATTGGAGCACCTCTTCTGCCCGGGCACGAGCGGAGCGCGAGGCTGTCAGTTATGAATGAATAAATGAATAAATAAATAAAGAATGCCACCTTTCATTTCACAGGGCACACCGGACGGCGTACCAGCAGGTAAAAGTCGGAGTAATTAAATAAATACTAAAAGAATGGCTGGGGAATAAAAAAATAATACGTTTTAATAATAATTTGTTTTTTTTGTTATAACATGAATTTCACTCTCTCTCTCCCCGTATATATATATATATATATATATATATATATATATATATATATATATATTTATTATATATATTGTATATTTTTTTTAAGCATTTTTGAAGGTGCGCCGCTACTTCGCGGATTTTCAGTTTTCGCGGGTGGTCTCGGTCCCCATTAACCGCGATAACCGAGGGTTCACTGTACTCCATAAAATTTACAAAAAGCGAGGTGAAACACTCAACCAGAGCTGCTTTTTTTAACATTTCTCGAGGGCCATGGCGAGCCATTTCAAAAAAGCTGCACAACTAACGTATAAAATATTGATAAATTTGCTCGGCCTGATGTGTGTGTAAAGTTTTACGAGTTGTCGTTCATATTTAGAACCTCATAATCAGCTTTGTTTTATTGCCGAACAGTGTAATGCCACTCCCACAACTTTTCACGAAAAAGGACGAATTTCGTATTGTGACATCCTCATGGCCGAAACAGTCATCCGAGCATATATGAGGGCGACCTTGTTGAGTTGCACGGAGAAAAACATCCAAGAAAATAACTTGTATTAGCTTTTACCAGTTGGTGGCGCTACTACTACGATGTAAAATAAGTTGGTAGATGTCTTCAGGGCTGAAGTATCCTCAAATGTGTACAACTTCGAGAAGATAGGATCATCTGAGTCATGTTGCCGGAGCTTTTGTTGCCACAGAGTACAATCGGACTTTTCAGCACCTTAATAGCCACGCCTTTTGCCAAAACGTCAAGAAATTCGGCAGAGAGTAAGATCATTGTCTTGAGTCTTTTCTGACTAATTTTCAGTCGGATTCGTCAAAAGGGCACCGTGCAGTACGTGAAAATTAAAATAAAAACAAATTTTTGATTCCACTTGGCGGCACTGTGTGTATAACAAAATAATAACATTACGATGTCTTCAGGTCGGGACGTTTTATTTACAGGTGAAGGTTTGGATTTTTAGGAGCATGTGCAGGGGAGTTATTAAGCATTCATTTATTTGTATTAGGTTCATTTTGTCTTCTTATTATTGATATTTGACTGATTCATTAAAAGCAGACAATTATGTTTTAGGTTAATTTTTTACCTGACATGTTTCGGCGAGTCTTTCGCCTTCTTCAGAGTGTCGCATGATGGTGTCTTGAGCTGATGTTCCATGAGGGTGTGACTTACCTGTCAAAAAAATGAAAAAAATCAGAGCAGTAAAAGAACAAGCACAACATGAACATTACAAATCAGCAATCACTGACCACTGCAAAAGGGAAAACCACATCATGGACCGGGAGAAGGGCAGGGTCATCCGCACAGAAGAGAACAAACAACAGCGCTGGATCAGAGAGGCCATTGAGATCTGCAAGCGAGGCATAAAAACCATGAACAGAGACAAGGGAGCCTTCATCCTCTCTACCACCTGGACCAGCATCTTGGCGGAGTGAACGGACAGCGGGGGGCGTGACTTGCCTTCATTCTTGTGACAGGTAAGTCACGCCCTCATGGAACATCAGCTGATAAAGACGGGTCACAAGACAGCATCATGTGACACTCTGAAGAAGGCGAAAGACTTTCGTATTGTGACATGCTCAAGGCCTAAACACTCATCCGAGCAAATATAAGGTAGATTTTGTTCACCTGCCCGGAGAAAAACATCAACGAAAATAATTTGTATTTGTTTTAACCAGTTGGTGGCGCTACCACTGCGATCAAAAATAAGTTGGCAGCCGTCTTCAGGGCCTGAATATCCTCAAATGTGAAAAATTTCGAGAAGATGGATCATCTGAATCATTTTGCAGGAACTTTTGTTGCCACGGAGAATAATCAGACTCTGCGGCACCGTAATAGCCACGCCCTTCGAAGGAAAGTCACAAAAATAGGGATAGAGTAAGATCAACGTCTTGAGTCTTTTGTAGCCAATTTTCAATCAGATTCGTTAAAAGGGCACCGTGCAGTACGTCAAAATGTAAAAAATGATATTGATTGGCGCAAGGTGTATAACTGAATATAAACATATAGATGTCTTCAGGTACAGACTTTTTATGTACATGTGAAGTTTTGGATTTTTAGCAGCATGTGCAGGAGAGTTATTAAGCATTTTGTCCATTGCGGCGAAGGAAATCTTAAGTGAAAACTTTGAAGCCCCGCCCCCGTCATATAGTATTTCGGAAACAAAAAATTTTAGCCCCAGTGTTTGTCCCAGGTCTTCAGATGCTACAGACAGAATTTTAAGGCAATCAGATGAAGCCTTTAGGATCAGGGTGCAAAAGAATGACCCCTGTAAACATGCAAAAAAGGGCAAAAGTCGGACTTTCAAAAATTCATAACTCACTTCCTGTTCATATTAGACGTTAAAATATCAAATTTTTCGCCATGCCCGATGAGACTGCCAAGTTTGGTGAGTTTTTGTGCATGTTTCGGGGTCAAAAATGCGATCGAACAATCGGAAAAATAATAATAATAATAATTTCTACAAAAACAATAGGGACTTCGCAGCGGTCGCTGCTCAGGCCCTAATAATAATAATAATAATATTAATAATAATAAAAGTAATAATATTTTCTACAAAAACAATAGGGACCTCGCAGCCGTCGCAGCTCGGGCCCTAATAACAATTTCTAGAAAAACAATAGGGACCTCGCAGCGGTCACTGCTCGGGCCCTAATAATAATAATAATAAAAATAATAATAATTTCCACAAAAACAATGGGGACCTCGTAGCGGTCGCTGCTCAGGCCCTAATAATAATTTCTACAAAAACAATAGGGACCTCGCCGCCGTCGCTGCTCGGGCCCCAATAATAATTTCTACACAAAGTCCATTGTGGTGACCCGCCCCCTTTTAAGTAAATTCAAAATGGCCGACTTCCTGTAAAACCTAGCTCATTGCTCCAAGAGACTTTTTTGTAGGTCTTGGTCTTATACATACAGTGAACCCTCGCTACTTCGCGGTTCACCTTTCGCGGGTTCAGTGCTTCGCGGGTCTAAAAAATATTCGGGGGCATTGTAGTTTCGCCGAGCGGCACGACGGGGCGCTGGAGCGGTTAGACGGCCGGCGTGCGCCGAAGAAGAGCGTGGGCGAAGAGGAGAGTGGACGAAGAAGAGCACGTTCTCCCGGACACGATCGGTGGCGACGTTTCGCGCGGTTCGGACCGTACCAGAGCTCCGGCCGGCGTGCGTGGCAGTTAAGCCGTAGAGGAGCACCTTCCCCGGGCACGGGCGGTGCCAAGCGGCCCCTAAGTTTAACCGAATGGAAGCTCCGGAGGAGGAGGGCATGCTCGCGTCACAGTAAGCCGAAGAGGAGCACCTTCCACGGGCACGGGCGGTTCCAAGCGGCCCCTAAGTTTAACTGAATGGAAGCTCCGGAGGAGGAGGGCATGCTCGCGTCACAGTAAGCCGAAGAGGAGCACCTTCCCCGGGCACGGGCGGTGCCAAGCGGCCCCTAAGTTTAACCGAATGGAAGTTCCGGGGGAGGAGGGCGGGCGTGTGTCACAGTTAAGCCGAATTGGAGCACCTCTTCCGCCCGGGCACGAGCGGAGCGCGAGGCTGTCAGTTATGAATGAATAAATGAATAAATAAATAAAGAATGCCACCTTTCATTTAACAGGGCACACCAGACGGCGTACCAGCAGGTAAAAGTCGGAGTAATTAAATAAATACTAAAAGAATGGCTGGGGAATAAAAAAATAATACGTTTTAATAATAATTTGGTTTTTTTGTTGGAAAATGAATTTCACTCTCTCTCTCCCCGTATATATATATATATATATATATATATATATATATATATATATATATTTATTATATATATTGTATATTTTTTTTAAGCATTTTTGAAGGTGCGCCGCTACTTCGCGGATTTTCAGTTTTCGCGGGTGGTCTCGGTCCCCATTAACCGCGATAACCGAGGGTTCACTGTACTCCATAAAATTTACAAAAAGCGAGGTGAAACACTCAACCAGAGCTGCTTTTTTTTAACATTTCTCGAGGGCCATGGCGAGCCATTTCAAAAAAGCTGCACAACTAACTTATAAAATATTGATAAATTTGCTCGGCCTGATGTGTGTGTAAAGTTTTACGAGTTGTCGTTCATATTTAGAACCTCATAATCAGCTTTGTTTTATTGCCGAACAGTGCAATGCCACTCCCACAACTTTTCACGAAATATCACGAATTTCGTATTGTGACATCCTCATGGCCGAAACAGTCATCCGAGCATATATGAGGGCGACCTTGTTGAGTTGCACGGAGAAAAACATCCAAGAAAATAACTTGTATTAGCTTTTACCAGTTTGTGGCGCTACTACTACGATGTAAAATAAGTTGGTAGATGTCTTCAGGGCTGAAGTATCCTCAAATGTGTACAACTTCGAGAAGATAGGATCATCTGAGTCATGTTGCCGGAGCTTTTGTTGCCACAAAGTACAATCGGACTTTTCAGCACCTTAATAGCCACGCCTTTTGCCAAAACGTCACAAAATTCGGCAGAGAGTAAGATCATTGTCTTGAGTCTTTTCTGACAAATTTTCAGTCGGATTCGTCAAAAGGGCACCGTGCAGTACGTGAAAATTAAAATAAAAACAAATTTTTGATTCCACTTGGCGGCACTGTGTGTATAACAAAATAATAACATTAAGATGTCTTCAGGTCGGGACGTTTTATTTACAGGTGAAGGTTTGGATTTTTAGGAGCATGTGCAGGGGAGTTATTAAGCATTCATTTATTTGTATTAGGTTCATTTTGTCTTCTTATTATTGATATTTGACTGATTCATTAAAAGCAGACAATTATGTTTTAGGTTAATTTTTTACCTGACATGTTTCGGCGAGTCTTTCGCCTTCTTCAGAGTGTCGCATGATGGTGTCTTGAGCTGATGTTCCATGAGGGTGTGACTTACCTGTCAAAAAAATGAAAAAAATCAGAGCAGTAAAAGAACAAGCACAACATGAACATTACAAATCAGCAATCACTGACCACTGCAAAAGGGAAAACCACATCATGGACCGGGAGAAGGGCAGGGTCATCCGCACAGAAGAGAACAAACAACAGCGCTGGATCAGAGAGGCCATTGAGATCTGCAAGCGAGGCATAAAAACCATGAACAGAGACAAGGGAGCCTTCATCCTCTCTACCACCTGGACCAGCATCTTGGCGGAGTGAACGGACAGCGGGGGGCGTGACTTGCCTTCATTCTTGTGACAGGTAAGTCACGCCCTCATGGAACATCAGCTGATAAAGACGGGTCACAAGACAGCATCATGTGACACTCTGAAGAAGGCGAAAGACTTTCGTATTGTGACATGCTCAAGGCCTAAACACTCATCCGAGCAAATATAAGGTAGATTTTGTTCACCTGCCCGGAGAAAAACATCAACGAAAATAATTTGTATTTGTTTTAACCAGTTGGTGGCGCTACCACTGCGATCAAAAATAAGTTGGCAGCCGTCTTCAGGGCCTGAATATCCTCAAATGTGAAAAATTTCGAGAAGATGGATCATCTGAATCATTTTGCAGGAACTTTTGTTGCCACGGAGAATAATCAGACTCTGCGGCACCGTAATAGCCACGCCCTTCGAAGGAAAGTCACAAAAATAGGGATAGAGTAAGATCAATGTCTTGAGTCTTTTGTAGCCAATTTTCAATCAGATTCGTTAAAAGGGCACCGTGCAGTACGTCAAAATGTAAAAAATGATATTGATTGGCGCAAGGTGTATAACTGAATATAAACATATAGATGTCTTCAGGTACAGACTTTTTATGTACATGTGAAGTTTTGGATTTTTAGCAGCATGTGCAGGAGAGTTATTAAGCATTTTGTCCATTGCGGCGAAGGAAATCTTAAGTGAAAACTTTGAAGCCCCGCCCCGTCATATAGTATTTCGGAAACAAAAAATTTTAGCCCCAGTGTTTGTCCCAGGTCTTCAGATGCTACAGACAGAATTTTAAGGCAATCAGATGAAGCCTTTAGGATCAGGGTGCAAAAGAATGACCCCTGTAAACATGCAAAAAAGGGCAAAAGTCGGACTTTCAAAAATTCATAACTCACTTCCTGTTCATATTAGACGTTAAAATATCAAATTTTTCGCCATGCCCGATGAGACTGCCAAGTTTGGTGAGTTTTTGTGCATGTTTCGGGGTCAAAAATGCGATCGAACAATCGGAAAAATAATAATAATAATAATTTCTACAAAAACAATAGGGACTTCGCAGCGGTCGCTGCTCAGGCCCTCATAATAATAATAATAATATTAATAATAATAAAAGTAATAATATTTTCTACAAAAACAATAGGGACCTCGCAGCCGTCGCAGCTCGGGCCCTAATAACAATTTCTAGAAAAACAATAGGGACCTCGCAGCGGTCACTGCTCGGGCCCTAATAATAATAATAATAAAAATAATAATAATTTCCACAAAAACAATGGGGACCTCGTAGCGGTCGCTGCTCAGGCCCTAATAATAATTTCTACAAAAACAATAGGGACCTCGCCGCCGTCGCTGCTCGGGCCCCAATGATAATTTCTACACAAAGTCCATTGTGGTGACCCGCCCCCTTTTAAGTAAATTCAAAATGGCCGACTTCCTGTAAAACCTAGCTCATTGCTCCAAGAGACTTTTTTGTAGGTCTTGGTCTTATACATACAGTGAACCCTCGCTACTTCGCGGTTCACCTTTCGCGGGTTCAGTGCTTCGCGGGTCTAAAAAATATTCGGGGGCATTGTAGTTTCGCCGAGCGGCACGACGGGGCGCTGGAGCGGTTAGACGGCCGGCGTGCGCCGAAGAAGAGCGTGGGCGAAGAGGAGAGTGGACGAAGAAGAGCACGTTCTCCCGGACACGATCGGTGGCGACGTTTCGCGCGGTTCGGACCGTACCAGAGCTCCGGCCGGCGTGCGTGGCAGTTAAGCCGTAGAGGAGCACCTTCCCCGGGCACGGGCGGTGCCAAGCGGCCCCTAAGTTTAACCGAATGGAAGCTCCGGAGGAGGAGGGCATGCTCGCGTCACAGTAAGCCGAAGAGGAGCACCTTCCCCGGGCACGGGCGGTTCCAAGCGGCCCCTAAGGTTAACCGAATGGAAGCTCCGGAGGAGGAGGGCATGCTCGCGTCACAGTAAGCCGAAGAGGAGCACCTTCCCCGGGCACGGGCGGTTCCAAGCGGCCCCTAAGTTTAACTGAATGGAAGCTCCGGAGGAGGAGGGCATGCTCGCGTCACAGTAAGCCGAAGAGGAGCACCTTCCCCGGGCACGGGCGGTGCCAAGCGGCCCCTAAGTTTAACCGAATGGAAGTTCCGGGGGAGGAGGGCGGGCGTGTGTCACAGTTAAGCCGAATTGGAGCACCTCTTCCGCCCGGGCACGAGCGGAGCGCGAGGCTGTCAGTTATGAATGAATAAATGAATAAATAAATAAAGAATGCCACCTTTCATTTCACAGGGCACACCGGACGGCGTACCAGCAGGTAAAAGTCGGAGTAATTAAATAAATACGAAAAGAATGGCTGGGGAATAAAAAAATAATACGTTTTAATAATAATTTGGTTTTTTTGTTGTAAAATGAATTTCACTCTCTCTCTCCCCGTATATATATATATATATATATATATATATATATATATATATATATATATATATATATATATATATATATATATATATTTATTATATATATTGTATATTTTTTTTAAGCATTTTTGAAGGTGCGCCGCTACTTCGCGGATTTTCAGTTTTCGCGGGTGGTCTCGGTCCCCATTAACCGCGATAACCGAGGGTTCACTGTACTCCATAAAATTTACAAAAAGCGAGGTGAAACACTCAACCAGAGCTGCTTTTTTTTAACATTTCTCGAGGGCCATGGCGAGCCATTTCAAAAAAGCTGCACAACTAACTTATAAAATATTGATAAATTTGCTCGGCCTGATGTGTGTGTAAAGTTTTACGAGTTGTCGTTCATATTTAGAACCTCATAATCAGCTTTGTTTTATTGCCGAACAGTGCAATGCCACTCCCACAACTTTTCACGAAAAATCACGAATTTCGTATTGTGACATCCTCATGGCCGAAACAGTCATCCGAGCATATATGAGGGCGACCTTGTTGAGTTGCACGGAGAAAAACATCCAAGAAAATAACTTGTATTAGCTTTTACCAGTTGGTGGCGCTACTACTACGATGTAAAATAAGTTGGTAGATGTCTTCAGGGCTGAAGTATCCTCAAATGTGTACAACTTCGAGAAGATAGGATCATCTGAGTCATGTTGCCGGAGCTTTTGTTGCCACAGAGTACAATTGGACTTTTCAGCACCTTAATAGCCACGCCTTTTGCCAAAACGTCACAAAATTCGGCAGAGAGTAAGATCATTGTCTTGAGTCTTTTCTGACTAATTTTCAGTCGGATTCGTCAAAAGGGCACCGTGCAGTACGTGAAAATTAAAATAAAAACAAATTTTTGATTCCACTTGGCGGCACTGTGTGTATAACAAAATAATAACATTAAGATGTCTTCAGGTCGGGACGTTTTATTTACAGGTGAAGGTTTGGATTTTTAGGAGCATGTGCAGGGGAGTTATTAAGCATTCATTTATTTGTATTAGGTTCATTTTGTCTTCTTATTATTGATATTTGACTGATTCATTAAAAGCAGACAATTATGTTTTAGGTTAATTTTTTACCTGACATGTTTCGGCGAGTCTTTCGCCTTCTTCAGAGTGTCGCATGATGGTGTCTTGAGCTGATGTTCCATGAGGGTGTGACTTACCTGTCAAAAAAATGAAAAAATCAGAGCAGTAAAAGAACAAGCACAACATGAACATTACAAATCAGCAATCACTGACCACTGCAAAAGGGAAAACCACATCATGGACCGGGAGAAGGGCAGGGTCATCCGCACAGAAGAGAACAAACAACAGCGCTGGATCAGAGAGGCCGTTGAGATCTGCAAGCGAGGCATAAAAACCATGAACAGAGACAAGGGAGCCTTCATCCTCTCTACCACCTGGACCAGCATCTTGGCGGAGTGAACGGACAGCGGGGGGCGTGACTTGCCTTCATTCTTGTGACAGGTAAGTCACGCCCTCATGGAACATCAGCTGATAAAGACGGGTCACAAGACACCATCATGTGACACTCTGAAGAAGGCGAAAGACTTTCGTATTGTGACATGCTCAAGGCCTAAACACTCATCCGAGCAAATATAAGGTAGATTTTGTTAACCTGCCCGGAGAAAAACATCAACGAAAATAATTTGTATTTGTTTTAACCAGTTGGTGGCGCTACCACTGCGATCAAAAATAAGTTGGCAGCCGTCTTCAGGGCCTGAATATCCTCAAATGTGAAAGATTTCCAGAAGATGGATCATCTGAATCATTTTGCAGGAACTTTTGTTGCCACGGAGAATAATCAGACTCTGCGGCACCGTAATAGCCACGCCCTTTGAAGGAAAGTCATAAAAATAGGGATAGAGTAAGATCAATGTCTTGAGTCTTTTCTAGCCAATTTTCAATCGGATTCGTTAAAAGGGCACCGTGCAGTACGTCAAAATGTAAAAATTTATATTGATTGGCGCAAGGTGTATAACTGAATATAAACATATAGATGTCTTCAGGTACCGACTCTTTATGTACATGTGAAGTTTTGGATTTTTAGCAGCACGTGCAGGAGAGTTATTAAGCATTTTGTCCATTGCGGCGAAGGAAATCTTAAGTGAAAACTTTGAAGCCCCGCCCCCGTCATATAGTATTTCGGAAACAAAAAATTTTAGCCCCAGTGTTTGTCCCAGGTCTTAAGATGCTCCAGACAGAACTTTAAGGCAATCAGATGAAGCCTTTAGGATCAGGGTGCAAAAGAATGACCCCTGTAAACATGCAAAAAAGGGCAAAAGTCGGACTTTCAAAAATTCATAACTCACTTCCTGTTCATATTAGACGTTAAAAAATATAAAATTTTTCGCCATGCCCGATGAGACTGCCAAGTTTGGTGAGTTTTTGTGCATGTTTCGGGGGTCAAAAATGCGATCGAACAATCGGAAAAATAATAATAATAATAATTTCTACAAAAACAATAGGGACTTCGCAGCGGTCGCTGCTCAGGCCCTAATAATAATAATAATAATAATAATAATAGTAATAATAATTTCTACAAAAACAATAGGGACCTCGACGCGGTCGCTGCTCGGGCCCCAATAATAATTTCTACACAAAGTCCATTGTGGAGACCCGCCCCCTTTTAAGTAAATTCAAAATGGCCGACTTCCTGTAAAACCTAGCTCATTGCTCCAAGAGACTTTTTTGTAGGTCTTGGTCTTATACATACAGTGAACCCTAGCTACTTCGAGGTTCACCTTTCGCGGGTTCAGTGCTTCGCGGGTCTAAAAAATATTCGGGGGCATTGTAGTTTCGCCGAGCGGCACGACGGGGCGCTGGAGCGGTTAGACGGCCGGCGGGCGCCGAAGAAGAGCGTGGGCAAAGAGGAGAGTGGACGAAGAAGAGCACGTTCACCCGGACACGATCGGTGGCGACGTTTCGCGCGGTTCGGACCGTACCAGAGCACCGGCCGGCGTGCGTGGCAGTTAAGCCGTAGAGGAGCACCTTCCCCGGGCACGGGCGGTTCCAAGCGGCCCCTGAGTTTAACCGAATGGAAGCTCCGGAGGAGGAGGGCATGCTCGCGTCACAGTAAGCCGAAGAGGAGCACCTTCCCCGGGCACGGGCGGTTCCAAGCGGCCCCTAAGTTTAACCGAATGGAAGCTCCGGAGGAGGAGGGCATGCTCGCGTCACAGTAAGCCGAAGAGGAGCACCTTCCCCGGGCACGGGCGGTGCCAAGCGGCCCCTAAGTTTAACCGAATGGAAGCTCCGGGGGAGGAGGGCGGGCGTGTGTCACAGTTAAGCCGAATTGGAGCACCTCTTCTGCCCGGGCACGAGCGGAGCGCGAGGCTGTCAGTTATGAATGAATAAATGAATAAATAAATAAAGAATGCCACCTTTCATTTCACAGGGCACACCGGACGGCGTACCAGCAGGTAAAAGTCGGAGTAATTAAATAAATACAAAAAGAATGGTTGGGGAATAAAAAAATAATACGTTTTAATAATAATTTGTTTTTTTTGTTATAACATGAATTTCACTCTCTCTCTCTCTCTCTCCCCCCGTATATATATATATATATATATATATATATATATATATATATATATATATATATATATATATATATTTATTATATATATTGTATATTTTTTTTAAGCATTTTTGAAGGTGCGCCGCTACTTCGCGGATTTTCAGTTTTCGCGGGTGGTCTCGGTCCCCATTAACCGCGATAACCGAGGGTTCACTGTACTCCATAAAATTTACAAAAAGCGAGGTGAAACACTCAACCAGGGCTGCTTTTTTGAACATTTCTCGAGGGCCATGGTGAGCCATTTCAAAAAAGCTGCACAACTCACGTATAAAATATTGATAAATTTGCTCGGCCTGATGTGTGTGTAAAGTTTCACGAGTTGTTGTTCATATTTAGAACCTCATAATCAGCGTTGTTTTATTGCCGAACAGTGCAATGCCACTCCCACAACTTTTCATGAAAAAGGACAAATTTCGTATTATGACATCCTCATGGCCCGAAACAGTCATCCGAGCATATATGAGGGCGACCTTGTTGAGTTGCACGGAGAAAAACATCCAAGAAAATAACTTGTATTAGCTATTAGCAGTTGGTGGCGCTACTACTACGATGAAAAATAAGTTGGTAGATGTCTTCAGGGCTTAAGTATCCTCAAATGTGTGCAACTTCGAGAAGATAGGATCATCTGAGTCATGTTGCTGGAGCTTTTGTTGCCACAGAGTACAATCGGACTTTTCAGCACCGTAATAGCCACGCCTTTTGCCAAAACGTCACAAAATTCGGCAGAGAGTAAGATCATTGTCTAGACTCTTTTCTGACTAATTTTCAGTCGGATTCGTCAAAAGGGCACCGTGCAGTACGTGAAAATTAAAATAAAAAAAATTTTTTGATTCCACTTGGCGGCACTGTGTGTATAACAAAATAATAACATTAAGATGTCTTCAGGTCGGGACGTTTTATTTACAGGTGAAGGTTTGGATTTTTAGGAGCATGTGCAGGGGAGTTATTAAGCATTCATTTATTTGTATTAGGTTCATTTTGTCTTCTTATTATTGATATTTGACTGATTCATTAAAAGCAGACAATTATGTTTTAGGATAATTTTTTACCTGACATGTTTTGGCGAGTCTTTCGCCTTCTTCAGAGTGTCGCATGATGGTGTCTTGAGCTGATGTTCCATGAGGGTGTGGCTTACCTGTCAAAAAAATGAAAAAAATCAGAGCAGTAAAAGAACAAGCACAACATGAACATTACAAATCAGCAATCACTGACCACTGCAAAAGGGAAAACCACATCATGGACCGGGAGAAGGGCAGGGTCATCCGCACAGAAGAGAACAAACAACAGCGCTGGATCAGAGAGGCCATTGAGATCTGCAAGCGAGGCATAAAAACCATGAACAGAGACAAGGGAGCCTTCATCCTCTCTACCACCTGGACCAGCATCTTGGCGGAGTGAACGGACAGCGGGGGGCGTGACTTGCCTTCATTCTTGTGACAGGTAAGTCACGCCCTCATGGAACATCAGCTGATAAAGACGGGTCACAAGACACCATCATGTGACACTCTGAAGAAGGCGAAAGACTTTTGTATTGTGACATGCTCAAGGCCTAAACACTCATCCGAGCAAATATAAGGTAGATTTTGTTAACCTGCCCGGAGAAAAACATCAACAAAAATAATTTGTATTTGTTTTAACCAGTTGGTGGCGCTACCACTGCGATCAAAAATAAGTTGGCAGCCGTCTTCAGGGCCTGAATATCCTCAAATGTGAAAAATTTCGAGAAGATGGATCATCTGAATCATTTTGCAGGAACTTTTGTTGCCACGGAGAATAATCAGACTCTGCGGCACCGTAATAGCCACGCCCTTCGAAGGAAAGTCACAAAAATAGGGATAGAGTAAGATCAATGTCTTGAGTCTTTTCTAGCCAATTTTCAATCAGATT
Source organism: Idiotropiscis lumnitzeri (assembly GCF_059441095.1). NCBI lineage: Eukaryota > Metazoa > Chordata > Actinopteri > Syngnathiformes > Syngnathidae > Idiotropiscis > Idiotropiscis lumnitzeri. The sequence continues at coordinate 297,082 of NW_028283693.1, forward strand.
CGTTAAAAGGGCACCGTGCAGTACGTCAAAATGTAAAAAATGATATTGATTGGCGCAAGGTGTATAACTGAATATAAACATATAGATGTCTTCAGGTACAGACTCTTTATGTACATGTGAAGTTTTGGATTTTTAGCAGCATGTGCAGGAGAGTTATTAAGCATTTTGTCCATTGCGGCGAAAGAAATCTTAAGTGAAAACTTTGAAGCCCCGCCCCTGTCATATAGTATTTCGGAAACAAAAAATTTTAGCCCCAGTGTTTGTCCCAGGTCTTCAGATGCTACAGACAGAATTTTAAGGCAATCAGATGAAGCCTTTAGGATCAGGGTGCAAAAGAATGACCCCTGTAAACATGCAAAAAAGGGCAAAAGTCGGACTTTCAAAAATTCATAACTCACTTCCTGTTCATATTAGACGTTAAAATATCAAATTTTTCGCCATGCCCGATGAGACTGCCAAGTTTGGTGAGTTTTTGTGCATGTTTCGGGGGTCAAAAATGCGATCGAACAATCGGAAAAATAATAATAATAATAATTTCTACAAAAACAATAGGGACTTCGCAGCGGTCGCTGCTCAGGCCCTAATAATAATAATAATAATAATATTATTAATAATAAAAGTAATAATATTTTCTACAAAAACAATAGGGACCTCGCAGCCGTCGCAGCTCGGGCCCTAATAACAATTTCTAGAAAAACAATAGGGACCTCGCAGCGGTCACTGCTCGGGCCCTAATAATAATAATAAAAATAATAATAATTTCCACAAAAACAATGGGGACCTCGTAGCGGTCGCTGCTCGGGCCCTAATAATAATTTCTTCAAAAACAATAGGGACCTCGCCGCCGTCGCTGCTCGGGCCCCAATAATAATTTCTACACAAAGTCCATTGTGGTGACCCGCCCCCTTTTAAGTAAATTAAAAATGGCCGACTTCCTGTAAAACCTAGCTCATTGCTCCAAGAGACTTTTTTGTAGGTCTTGGTCTTATACATACAGTGAACCCTCGCTACTTCGCGGTTCACCTTTCGCGGGTTCAGTGCTTCGCGGGTCTAAAAAATATTCGGGGGCATTGTAGTTTCGCCGAGCGGCACGACGGGGCGCTGGAGCAGTTAGACGGCCGGCGTGCGCCGAAGAAGAGCGTGGGCGAAGAGGAGAGTGGACGAAGAAGAGCACGTTCCCCCGGACACGATCGGTGGCGACGTTTCGCGCGGTTTGAACCGTACCAGAGCTCCGGCCGGCGTGCGTGGCAGTTAAGCCGTAGAGGAACACCTTCCCCGGGCACGGGCGGTGCCAAGCGGCCCCTAAGTTTAACCGAATGGAAGCTCCGGAGGAGGAGGGCATGCTCGCGTCACAGTAAGCCGAAGAGGAGCACCTTCCCCGGGCACGGGCGGTTCCAAGCGGCCCCTAAGGTTAACCGAATGGAAGCTCCGGAGGAGGAGGGCATGCTCGCGTCACAGTAAGCCGAAGAGGAGCACCTTCCACGGGCACGGGCGGTTCCAAGCGGCCCCTAAGTTTAACCGAATGGAAGCTCCGGAGGAGGAGGGGATGCTCGCGTCACAGTAAGCCGAAGAGGAGCACCTTCCCCGGGCACGGGCGGTTTCAAGCGGCCCCTAAGTTTAACTGAATGGAAGCTCCGGAGGAGGAGGGTATGCTCGCGTCACAGTAAGCCGAAGAGGAGCACCTTCCCCGGGCACGGGCGGTGCCAAGCGGCCCCTAAGTTTAACCGAATGGAAGTTCCGGGGGAGGAGGGCGGGCGTGTGTCACAGTTAAGCCGAATTGGAGCACCTCTTCCGCCCGGGCACGAGCGGAGCGCGAGGCTGTCAGTTATGAATGAATAAATGAATAAATAAATAAAGAATGCCACCTTTCATTTCACAGGGCACACCGGACGGCGTACCAGCAGGTAAAAGTCGGAGTAATTAAATAAATACAAAAAGAATGGCTGGGGAATTAAAAAATAATATGTTTTAATAATAATTTGTTTTTTTTTGTTGTAACATGAATTTCACTCTCTCTCTCCCCGTATATATATATATATATATATATATATATATATATATATATATATATATATATATATATATATAAATTTGCTCGGCCTGATGTGTGTGTAAAGTTTCACGAGTTGTCGTTCATATTTACAACCTCATAATCAGCGTTGTTTTATTGCCGAACAGTGCAATGCCACTCCCACAACCTTTCACGAAAAAGGACGAATTTCGTATTGTGACATCCTCATGGCCGAAACAGTAATCCGAGCATATATGAGGGCGACCTTGTTGAGTTGCACGGAGAAAAACATCCAAGAAAATAACTTGTATTAGCTTTTACCAGTTGGTGGCGCTACTACTACGATGAAAAATAAGTTGGTAGAAGTCTTCAGGGCTGAAGTATCCTCAAATGTGTACAACTTCGAGAAGATAGGATCATCTGAGTCATGTTGCCGGAGCTTTTGTTGTCACAAAGTACAATCGGACTTTTCAGCACCGTAATAGCCACGCCTTTTGCCAAAACGTCACAAAATTCGGCAGAGAGTAAGATCATTGTCTTGAGTCTTTTCTGACTAATTTTCAGTCGGATTCGTCAGAAGGGCACCGTGCAGTACGTGAAAATTAAAATAAAAACAAATTTTTGATTCCACTTGGCGGCGCTGTGTGTAAAACAAAATAATAACATTAAGATGTCTTCAGGTCGGGACGTTTTATTTACAGGTGAAGGTTTGGATTTTTAGGAGCATGTGCAGGGGAGTTATTAAGCATTCATTTATTTGTATTAGGTTCATTTTGTCTTCTTATTATTGATATTTGACTGATTCATTAAAAGCAGACATTTATGTTTTAGGTTAATTTTTTACCTGACATGTTTCGGCGAGTCTTTCGCCTTCTTCAGAGTGTCGCATGATGGTGTCTTGAGACCAGTCTTTATCAGCTGATGTTCCATGAGGGTGTGACTTACCTGTCAAAAAAATTAAAAAATCAGAGCAGTAAAAGAACAAGCACAACATGAACATTACAAATCAGCAATCACTGACCACTGCAAAAGGGAAAACCACATCATGGACCGGGAGAAGGGCAGGGTCATCCGCACAGAAGAGAACAAACTACAGCGCTGGATCAGAGAGGCCATTGAGATCTGCAAGCGAGGCATAAAAACCATGAACAGAGACAAGGGAGCCTTCATCCTCTCTACCACCTGGAGCAGCGTCTTGGCGGAGTGAATGGACAGCGGGGGGCGTGACTTGCCTTCATTCTTGTGACAGGTAAGGCACGCCTTCATGGAACATCAGCTGATAAAGACAGGTCACAAGACACCATCACAGGGTTCGAAGTTAACTTTAAAAACTGCTTGCCCATAGGGCAAGTGCCACTAAAATTTGCCTTGCCCGAGTGGCCAAATTACTTGCCCAACTTGGGCAAGTGACAATTTTTTTTCTCTTGCCCTGAGTGACTTTTTGTATGACAAAGTGTCTAATTACAAATTGCATGAATTTTTTGTTCGGACAGTTCCCGCCTAGAAAGAATTAAAAATACGTTACAATCATAAGGGTTGCTTATAGAAAAATGTATCATGTATTAACACATTAATTAGGTGTCTGCTGACCCAGGATTATGTTATTGTTATGTTATGTTATATATGAAAGAGAATGTGGAATGACACTGAACGATGGAAGGTGGAAGGATGTGGAAAGATTGTGAATGACATTGAATGATTTGGAATGACACTGAAAGATTTTGAATAATACTGAATGACACTGAATGAAGTAAAACTTTCTGGGAACGGGCCAATTCAAGATAGCTGCCGCACTGTGGGGGAGGCTTTGGTACCAAATTTGGAAAGAGACCCAAACGGTTGGGTCCATTTTATATCAGTGTGGGGGTGAAACGTTGGTCTCGGCGGAGCTGTCTGAATATTGGAGAAGTTAGAAGACAAAGTAAAACAGAACAATTAAAATCACTCTTCAAATACATATTGTTTGGTGGGCAGAGCATGATTTACAGCTCACCATTTTATTGCATGCACCAAGCATGTTATACATTTTTCTGTCCATGGGATGGCGTAGTCAAGAAAAATGAAGCATCTCGAAGCCCATTCGTGTGTGAAGTATTTCCCTGCAGGGCTTGGCTGCTTTATGGGGCTTCATTTTGCCATCACTAGTTTTAGATAGTTTTAATTTTTGAAAGAGCATTTTTGTTTTAGTATTAAGGTAGGCCAGAAATGGAATGAAATGCAGAGATAGAAATGACACAGGAAAAATTTGGCTAGAAGGGCTATAATTTTCATTAAAGCAGAGAAGAAAATAGAAACTACAAAAAACATTGATGTGTACTTGTCCACTTTAAGGTAGAACTGGTTGAAGTGAAATGAGTCACAAGATTGGAAAAATAGGAAATAAAATAGAATTAACATGTTCATTTTTGTGATAAGAAATTTGTGATTAGGTGAAAAGGGGAAAAAAAAGAGAATTACAGGCTTTTCAAATAAAACAACCTAATTTAAATTGGCCAACTTGTAAAATGGAAAAGAAAATTCTAAATTATGCACAGAAAGCATGAACGTGTTGGGCAGAAGGAAGGAAAAAGAAAAGAAAGAAAGGAGGAAGCAGTAAGTCTTGTTACAAAACATTAACTTTTCAGGACGAGTTGTGGTAGCAATGGAGGATCACGTGACGTAAAAAGTCAAACATAAAAGTGTGTGTAGAAGGAGTTCTACATCAACATGCGTTTTACTCATTAGGCCGTGATACACTGACAAAATTGGACTTCAATAGAATTAATAAGCACGGGCGAATTCAAACAAACGTCAAAACTTTAAAGGGGCGCATTGTCAGTGATAAGAAAGAGAAAAGATATTGCCAGACCACTTTTCTGTAAAAACTTTCCTTGGGACGCCTCGGTGACCCCCATTAAATCCCTGACCCTTCATAGATAAAGTTGAGGCCCAGTGCCTCTCAGGGCTGTAATTTATGTGGCAGAGAAAGGTCCAACAAGCCTTGGTAATCTTTAAAACAGTATCGTCATGGCCATGGAATGGGTTGTGTATGTTGGAACTTGTGAAGATACACTACAAGATTGTATCGACAAAGCATCTTAACGCACTACCAAATTATTATAAGCCATTTGAGCAAAACAGTGGCTGCAAAAAATGACTTCATTAGCCTGGGTTACTGCAGGAACCAGGGCAAAATGAATTCATTTGCATATTTAGTCACAACAATTTGGATTTCGTGGCAGAGAACCACTTAGAGTGTGATTAAGAGCTTTCACTGCTGCTTTAAGGAATCAAAAAATTACATTCTTTTCCCACCACATTCACATTGCACGCCGGCCTAATTGTCACAGGGACACATTATACTGATAAGTTGCGGTGCATTTCAGCCCAGCGTCATTTTTTCCCCGCATCATCTAGGAGGCGCCACACGACTGTGGAGCCGTCCAAATTATCACCAAACCGCGACTTGACCTTCCTCCCGACTGGAGGAACTCAGACTTGTAACACAGACCAGGTGGGCATTCCAGACTGATAAGAAGTAAAAGTGTTTGAGAACCAAGGTCGCAGCCTGAAATCAAACTGACTTTTATGCGATGGGAGTACTAACATTGTGATACCAACGGATAAGAGATTGTTAGGATAAGCAGGAAGAGCGTAGGCGGGTGTGAGCTAATTAAAATTTGGGGTTTCCCATCTTGTATGAGTTGTATGGTTACAATGTGGACTGACAATCAAGATAAATGTTCATGCGTTCTGTCGACATTGGGCTTTAAAAACCACAACAGGAAAAGAAAAGTTGTGCATAAAGCACGTCTAAAATAGTTATTTGTGAACGCAAAATTCACTTAACAGAAAATGACACAATTACAATTGGAAACTGCCTCGCCTTTATATCGACACAGCGCAGCTAAAAGGGAAAATGAACACACCCCCACACGCAGAAAATCAACTTGACAATTTGATCCCACGCCAGGGAAAAAGGTACCAGTAATTGAACGCACACATTGGGAGAACAAAGGTGCAAACATTGCTGAGGACAGGATCAGCAAATTGGCAGATGGCAAATCCTGGCTGCCTAATTCATTGATTGGAAAAGTAATAAGAGTGACACACGAGCATAACCATGTGTCAAGAGAGGGGTAGTATGATATGAAATTGTTCCCACATACAGACTTTTCAACAAAAAACTTTTTTTTAGACAGTGTTATTTGTTTGAGATGCAATATTGTTTGGTTGTAATTCATATGTTTTCAAAATGGATTAAGTTGTTTCCGACAACATATGTTGATGCTAAAACAGTTGGAAAAAGTGTTGTGTAATCAAATTGTCAGGTTCAATCACCTAAGCATTCACTGAACATAGGCTAAATGAATGGAAGGAAGACAAGAGTTGATCTTTTACTCGCGAGGAGAACGAACGGAGGTGTGCTCAGTTACATCTCCAAATTCGTTCTGGAGCACACTCCGCCGAGCCCTCTATTTTATTAGGGAAGTCCCTAACAATACAATGTATTTGCACTAAGGGATGAAGGGGGGAGCACCAGCAGGAACATGTAAACATCTCAGACACAAGAGGAAAGACAGACATCAATGGCAGTCATCCACTGATTGAAAAGGCAGATATGCCCTTTTAGTGCTCTGGTACTAGAGTCTCAGTCCTTTTGTTTCAGAGGTGTGTCTCAGCACACCTCCTTTGATGTTGCAGACGTTGATCCAGTCTTCAGGCATCCGCTTCTCTGTGAAGTCTTCTCATCCATATGGTCAAACATGGGTCACGCTGTGGAACAATTCTTTTGCAATACTAATAGAGTAAAATATGGGATAAAATACATCTTCAACCTAACACAAATTATCCTGACATTTGGAATTTCAAGAAGTGATTTGAAGTGAAAATTATGCATTTGTGAATGATGTTGTAACAAGTGGGACAGTTGTTGCAAAATTGACTCAAAGCGTCATTGTGCATACAGTCTGCAGGACTTGTGGAACGCACTAATGGGACTGTTAAGGGCAGACTTATCAAGACAATGAGGGAAAAAAAGGAGACAATGACCAGACTGTGTTTCAATCACAGCAATGAGGATAGTGCCAGCCGAAGTTAGGACACTATCCCCTATCGACTCTCAGGTTCATCAGAACCACCAGCGACTGGCACATCAGTCCCAGTCCACATGGGAAACATGTTTTGACCAAAAAAAAAAAAAAAAAAAAAAAGACGCAATTACTGGTCAGTGTGTTCTGATCCACAGAGAAATCACGTCCGTGTGGGAGACCAACTCTTCTTCAAGGTGCTGAAACGACTTCGTTGGGACAAGTGAATGCTGAGATGGCCCTCGCCAGATGATTGCAGTGACCCCGACGGCAGCAAAGGTCACGGGGCGTGGCAGCTGGATCCACCAGTTGCAGTACAAGCTTCTCCGGTTTCCAGCTAAAGGCCGAGCAACGCGAATCCCTCGAACAGGAGCCCACCTGAGTCACAATATCGGACCACACGCACATCGGAACCGCACAACCAGCCACAGATACGAATGTTGAAGCCACAGAACAAAAAGATTAGATATTGTTTGGAAATTAATGACGTACATAAAGAATTTTAGCCTTGATTGGAGAACATTACTGCATTTACATTTTTAATAAAATGAAACAATTATTGATGTTATGACCACTACGAAGAATTTGAAAGACAATATATCGGGATAATTATGGTTTTCATTTTTGTTATGTGTAGTCTGTTCATGTTGCATTATTCTTATGACAAAGATGATTATTAACTGCATGTTTGTTGCCCAAATGTACCATTACAACCTGATTGATGTTGAGAATGACGAATTCGAACTGGACAATGACAAACTCGAACTGGACACTGAAACCTAAATAACACATGGACCCTTTTGCCCCTGCCCCCACACATGCACACACATACACCACACACGAAGATCCGGGAGGTAAAGACGGCTGTCCCCTCCTACAACGAGGCAAGGGCCTCCATCAAGTCGCCGCAGAGACAAGCTCTGCGTGGAGACAGTTTTGTTATTTTTCACTAGGTATATTGAAGTTTTTTTATGTTTTATTCCCAAGTGACCAACATACCATGAGAATCTCGTTCCACGCCGGAAGGGAGGAGGGGAATTTTGTCCCTACTGAGGGTTTTCGCCCCTCCACGGATGACCACACTGTTGTATGATTTCATTATGATGATCTGTCTTAAAGCCGTAAGGACATGATTTAAACCCACAAACGGGGGAATGTGAGATGGGATGAGGATATGTAAATAGTTTGTGTATTTCTAATCATGTTTTTATACACTATTTGTATCAGTTATAATTGCGCACACACACACAGACACTCACATTATTGCTTTAGCACACACGCGCACAACTGGAACACACGCACACACTTTAGTTTCGAATTCCTGACTGACTACTGTGGTTGATTGCTTCCTGCCTGCCTGCTAGAATTTCAGACAGACCTCCATTGTCTGCTTAGGTTGCTGATAAAAGACCGAACGGGTGGTAGAGAGTGAGAGAGAGTGCGCGAGATTGAACTGGCAAGACGCCTGCTTCACCTCCTGACTTCCTCTCCCATTCGCGAATGGTCAAAAACAAAACTCTAACTGGTTTGGTCTGGATTTATGCCACCTTCAGTCTAAAAATGGCGTCAGGACGTTTTAAACCTGACAGTTGCCTTGAGATCTCCGAGCTCGAACTGCCCTATTCCCACCTTGATCACAAGCTCCCATGAACCACTTGGACAGGGTTGCCTGTGTCCTTCTCGTTGATGTCCTTTGTGGCTCCATTCCTTTTCAGTGCTCCTAAAACAAAAAAGACAAGAAGTCAACTTAGTAAAGCTATTTAATGATTGTGAAACCTTATGGGACATGCTGAAATGTCTTCACACCACAATCCCTTAAAAAAAAAATATATATATATATATATATTACCGTATAGAACATCAGAAAAAGGCAGGTCTCGGCGCTTGTTCTTGCTACGATGTCCAAAGAGATTGTACTTCAGAGACAGAGGATTTGTCATGATGAACGCCATCATTGTTCTGACACTATCGTCCAATCCACCAATACCTGCAACCATTATAACATGGGTGTCACTCGATCCAGATAATCATCACACACTTAAAAATATTTTGGCAGTTAAACTGGGTATGATAAACGTCACAGGAAAGGAATTGTCGATTAAGTGAACAGCTTCGGTAACGCCATATACACTCAAAGGGCAAGAGCCCAACATTCTACCAAAATGATTATGATTAGGGAGGTAACGATTCACTCTAGCCCCGATTCGATTTTTGATTTTCAGTTCCCGATTTCGATTCGATATTTTAATTGTTTTAAGTTGCTGCCACGTTTGTCTCTGTGCGCTCGTGTGATGCTGCAGCGATCCACAAACAAAATATGTCTATACGTCTTGTGCATTTTGAATGGAACCAAAAAACAATACACGATGCCAAATTGTACTATTATTATGAAACTGCCTATGAGTAGTAAAAGAAATACTTGTAAAAATATTTCACATTTTTAGAGCCCCAATACATTCTTTTAAATATAGAAGGGACTGAAATCATGTGAAAATTGAGTCTTTTTCTCAGTTTCCGACTTGGGGTGAACACATTCGGCTTATCATAGTTGCAGTTGACCATCTTGAACTCTGAAGTCTTTCAACTCGGCCTTCCGAATCAGGGTTTTAGAGGTGGGGCTATTTAGTGATACAGTAGGATGGTTTGATCTCTGTAGCTCCAGAATCAGGAATGTACTGGGACTGGGGTTCCTACTTGGGTTTAGGGTACCTAATTTTATATTTCAAGAAATTAAATAATTATTTTAATTTTGAAGATAATACATTAAAATTTCATCATTTTCATACCTGCATTAGATCCTGCAGTAGACTCACAGACTCAACACGTTGGACGTACTCAAGGACCTTCTGCAGCGCCTCTCTTGGTTAGGAAGCTTTTTCTCTGTGACAATCCATGGGGAGGTGTAGATGGTACTTCGTCATCACAGGCTTCAGACTCGTCACTTGAGAAAACATCCCTGCAATGGATGCATAGACACTTGGGCATGAATGTCATTTAACAACAAAAGCTAGAACAAAAAGCTTTGCATTTAAAAGAATACATCTGTGATGGGGAAGCCAGGTTAAAGTGTTAATTTTATAATTATGTAATTAGCTGCAGGTTAGTCTAGTGAAGGTGTAATCACTTCTATTTTGGAGCATAGCTTTTGCTCTGTCCAATCATTGCCTCACCGGCTGAAACCCACATTCGGGTATTTTACAAACCAAAAACTTAAATACCTGTACAGCTCTCATTTTTAACTTATTTTCTCTAACCTTTACCCACAAAATTTGAATATTCAAAATAAAAGTACACAAAGAAGTCACAATTTTTCCACATTAGTTACTTACGTAGTTCCTCTCAAATGCAGCTCAACACTGCATTGAATTAGAGCTTGATCAGCCTAAACACAAAACATACAAAGCACATTGTGGCATGATTCTGAATGAGCCAATCTAGCATTTCAACATCTGTTCAACTGTTGGAACTATTATCTGACTCTATTAACCAACATTCATCCAACAATTATGCGCGCTCGTTTTGGACACTGCATTGAATTAGAGCTTGATAAACCCACACACAAAACATACAAAGCACATTGTGGCATGATTCTGAATGAGCCAATCTAGCATTTCAATATCTGTTCAACTTTCATCTTGAATTTCTATTATTTAAATAACAGGCAACATTCAACAGTTAATATGTTTTGCTTTACTTACCCAAATCAAACACATCACAAAAAAGCCTTAAATGAGCTAGTGGAGTAGATTGTATTAATTTGAGTGAAAGCTTAAGTCTTTTGGAGAATTTTGGAGAGAGATCGAGGGACACTGTGTTTAGCGTCGTAGGCCCAATGCTAACAATATGTAGCTCGTTGTAAAGGTCCTCATAAAAATAAATAAAACACACAACGCTTATCAGTATTATTAAAAGGGTGATTATAATGTACTTAAGTTTTCCCCAAAATAATTCGAGTACGTACGTTGTTGATATACCCTCTGTGTTCTCGTCACTTATCATTTTAGCATACTGTGTTTTAGCTAACGCACCAAGCAGTTTTCCAACACAGGCAACCTTGAAAAATTACAAAACACATTGTAAAGTAAGTCTAAAAAATGAGAGCCAGACATTTACCCAAGATTAATTAATTAATTCAATTATCGTTCGGGACTCACCGTGCTTTCAGCTCTTCTGCCGCACCTCAAAGACCGCGTAGCTTGCATTCGCTCCTTTTCTCACAGTTTGAATATGCTGCCTTCAAAAGAATCTGTAATTTTGACAACTCCGAATTGAATCTACAAAAATCAAGCAATAAGGTAGAAATAACTTCAAATATACTTTGAATAAAGATCTTTCACAGCATACAGAATTAATAAAATAACATTAATTAATAATGTTGATTTTGTTTATTTAAAAAAAAGTAACTGTGTTGACTGTTGGATGTGGCTGACAATGCTGGACCTGCCTTGTCAAATAGTTCATAGATGACAATCTTAGCTGTCTGGTATATTATAAAATGTTATCTTGTCCCTTAAGGGTTATTAAGTCACAGTTGGGGGTACATGTAAATTCACAAAATATAACGTCCAGCCTTGTTAAATTTAGCATAGATAAATACATGAATTTAATTTTAATAAATCAATCAATCCTCTGTACTGCTTCTTGTCCTCACAAGGGTCCCCGGGAGTGCTGGAGCCTATCCCAGCTGTCTTCGGGCAGTCGACAGGGTACACCCTGAACTGGTTGCCAGTCAATCGCAGGGCACACAGAGACAAGCAACCATCCGCTCTCACACTCAGACCTTGGACCAGTGACCAATCAACCTATCATGGATGTTTTTGGAAAGTGGGAGGAAACCGGCGAAAACCCTAGCAGGCACAGGGAGAACCTTGCACTTCTGTACTGTGATGCGGACTTGCTAACCAGTCCGCCACCGTGCCGCTTGTTCTAAAGAGTCCCAGAAAATAAAAACACCCGTCCATTAGTCAAAAGCGGAAAAAGTCCAACAACAACCCGACCATAATTTGCATTGTTCCATAAGTTAAATCAATGTCAAACCTAATAAAAGCTGACTTCTGGTCCTCAAAAATCCTACACTTATTTTAGTCCTTTCACAATCTCGCAGCATAGGCTCCATGGCCATGTCTCTATCGTTTTGGCATCCATTGAATAGTTCTACTGAGAATAGTCTTCGGGTGGTTACTATTAGCATAGCATGCATTAAATATCAAAAAGGCTCCAGAACAAATTTTCAAACCCATGCCCGCTTAGCTCATCTATAACCCATAACAGGACCCAGACATGGTTGACCAGCTCTAACCTATGCCCACTTATCCCACACATAACCCAAACAGGACCGATAAATGGTGACCACTTCTAACCCATGCCCACTTAGCCCACACATAACCCAAATAGGACCCAGACATGGTTGACCAGCTCTAACCCATGCCCACTTGGCCCATATACAGCCCATATGAGACCCTCACATGGTTGACCAGTTCTAACCCATGCCCACTTAGCCCACACATAACCCAAATAGGACCTATAAATGGTTTCAGTAGTAGATTCAGTAGTTTTTATCATTACAGCATTTTCCCCTCTGTATAATGGACAGACATTAGGAGTCTTTCCTTACACTTAGATACGTTTATACTGTGTATATTTGCATGCTTTTTATGAATGTCTGCTGCTAATGTTATACATTAACGGCTACATTACGCCGCCGACTCTGTGTGAGCTATATCTTTGCTGCTGTAACACCTCAAATTTCCCCATTGTGGGACTAATAAAGGACATCTTTATCTTTATCTTTACCAGTTCTAACCCATGCCCACTTAGCCCATACACAACCCGTATTGCACCCACAACATTTGCCCAGTTTAAGCCCATGCCCACCAATCCCAGATGGCGCCCACATGGAACCCTGTACCATTGCCCACTTCTAGCCCATTCCCACTTGGTACCCAGGAATCCCGCATTTACCCCATTTGGGGCCCAGTTGGACATGTTGGCTGGGTACAGTACTTTTATTCTTGCAGTATTTTTATCATTGCAGTATTTTCAATCATTCAGTATTTTTTTTTATCATTGCAGCGTTTTTATTTATTTCCCCTCTGAACCATAGACAGGCATTAGGAGTGTTTCCTTACACTTGTATATGTTGTGGGCTGTAAGTGTGTATATACATGGGGATCTGTGTATATACGTATATACTGTGTATATTTGCATGCTTTTTATGAATGCCTGCTGCCAATGTTATACATTAACGGCTACATTACGTCGGTGCCACTGTGTGATGTATATCTTTGCTGCTGTAACACTGCAAATGTCCCCGTTATGGGACAATTAAAAGACATCTTTATCTTTAGAAATTGAAGATTCACTTGCGAGGCCATTTTCAACACGGACCTTTCAAGAGAAGCTATATCGTCCAACACTCGGTCAGTGCTGTCTAAGTGCTTTTCTGTATATTGTTTGTCCACCCGTGGTGTCATAAATTATGGTATTATGAGGGGGATTTATTCAAGTAGGACGAAGTAGGACTTCATTGAAGGCCCAGGTGTGAAATGCATGGCCCTCCACTGGTTCAAATAATATCTAAAACTAAATTACCAGTTACATGTGCAATTTCAATATTCAACAATTATCTCAACAAAAAAGGACAATCTGAATTTTTTTTAAATGCACAATAAAACAGAAAAGCCATTTCCGGGTATTTTACAATTCAGTCTTCATTGGGGAAAAAACATTCAACAATTTGCTTTTCTTATTTAATACATAGTTCAGCACAGCAGGTGGCGGACAAGCACCTTAAAACGTCATTCGCCTACACAAGGAAGAAGAACATGCCCGAGGCGCTCCCGTGTCCTCGTCTTTCGGTCAACCTGAGAATAATGTTCTTGAGGATTAAAGTTTATAAATGTAAGTATGATGTGATTTTTTATTTTATTTTATGTTGTTGAACAGTGTTTTTGTTTATTTTATAATTTCGTCATTAAAAGGCTGTGGCGGTTGGAGAGTCAGCTTCGTGTTAGGGCGTGTTAAAGATCCCGATACCCACACTACACCCTCATTGAAGTATATACGAGTAAAATTATTCGAGCGCGCAGCCAAAGTATATTGTTCACTATTATTTGCGGACTTAACCAAAATCCCATTGAACTGGCGATGTTCGGTGGAATTCTTGTGCCCATGCTGAAAAAAATTATACACACAGCGCCGCCAAGTGGAATCAAAAATTTTTTTTAATTTTAATTTTCACGTACTGCACGGTGCCCTTTTGACGAATCCGACTGAAAATTAGTCAGAAAAGACTCACTTACTCTCTGCCGAATTTTGTGACGTTTTGGCAAAAGGCGTGGCTATTACGGTGCTGAAAAGTCCGATTGTACTCTGTGGCAACAAAAGCTCCGGCAACATTACTCAGATGATACTATCTTCTCGAAGTTGTACACATTTGAGGATACTTCAGCCCTGAAGACATCCACCAACTTATTTTTCATCGTAGTAGTAGCGCCACCAACTGGTAAAAGCTAATACAAGTTATTTTTTTGGATGTTTTTCTCCGTGCAACTCAACAAGGTCGCCCTCATATATGCTCGGATGACTGTTTCGGCCATGAGGATGTCACAATACGAAATTCATCCTTTTTCGTGAAAAGTTGTGGGCAATAAAACAACGCTGATTATGAGGTTCTAAATATGAACGACAACTCGTGAAACTTTACACACACATCAGGCAGAGCAAATTTATCAATATTTTATACGTTAGTTGTGCAGCTATTTTGAAATGGCTCGCCATGGCCCTCGAGAAATGTTAAAAAAAGCAGCCCTGGTTGAGTGTTTCACCTCGCTTTTTGTAAATTTTATGGAGTACAGTGAACCCTCGGTTATCGCGGTTAATGGGGACCGAGACCACCCGCGAAAACTGAAAATCCGCGAAGTAGCGGCGCACCTTCAAAAATGCTTAAAAAAAAATACAATATATATAATAAATATATATATATATATATACGGGGAGAGAGAGAGAGAGTGAAATTCATGTTAGAACAAAAAAACCAAATTATTATTAAAACGTATTATTTTTTTATTCCCCAGCCATTCTTTTTGTATTTATTTAATTACTCAGACTTTTACCTGCTGGTACGCCGTCTGGTGTGCCCTGTGAAATGAAAGGTGCCATTCTTTATTTATTTATTTATTTATTCATTTATTCATTCATAACTGACAGCTTCGCGCTCCGCTCGTGCCCGGGCGGAAGAGGTGCTCCAATTCGGCTTAACTGTGACACACGCCCACCCTCCTCCCCCGGAGCTTCCATTCGGTTAAACTTAGGGGCCGCTTGGCACCGCCCGTGCCCGGGGAAGGTGCTCCTCTTCGGCTTACTGTGACGCGAGCATGCCCTCCTCCTCCGGAGCTTCCATTCGGTTAAACTTAGGGGCCGCTTGGAACCGCCCGTGGCCGGGGAAGGTGCTCCTCTTCGGCTTACTGTGACGCGAGCATGCCCTCCTCCTCCGGAGCTTCCATTCGGTTAAACTTAGGGGCCGCTTGGAACCGCCCGTGCCCGGGGAAGGTGCTCCTCTTCGGCTTACTGTGACGCGAGCATGCCCTCCTCCTCCGGAGCTTCCATTCGGTTAAACTTAGGGGCCGCTTGGCACCGCCCGTGCCCGGGGAAGGTGCTCCTCTACGGCTTAACTGCCACGCGAGCATGCCCTCCTCCTCCGGAGCTTCCAATCGGTTAAACTTAGGGGCCGCTTGGCACCGCCCGTGCCCGGGGAAGGTGCTCCTCTACGGCTTAACTGCCACGCACGCCGGCCGGAGCTCTGGTACTGTCCGAACCGCGCGAAACGTCGCCACCGATCGTGTCCGGGGGAACGTGCTCTTCTTCGTCCACTCTCCTCTTCGCCCACGCTCTTCTTTGGTGCACGCCGGCCGTCTAACCGCTCCAGCGCCCCGTCGTGCCGCTCGGCGAAACTACAATGCCCCCGAATATTTTTTAGACCCGCGAAGCACTGAACCCGCGAAAGGTGAACCGCCAAGTAGCGAGGGTTCACTGTATGTATAAGACCAAGACCTACAAAAAAGACTCTTGGAGCAATGAGCTAGGTTTTACAGGAAGTCGGCCATTTTGAATTTACTTAAAAGGGGGCGGGTCACCACAATGGACTTTGTGTAGAAATTATTATTGGGGCCCGAGCAGCGACCGCGGCGAGGTCCCTATTGTTTTTGTAGAAATTATTATTAGGGCCCGAGCAGCGACCGCTACGAGGTCCCCATTGTTTTTGTGGAAATTATTATTATTATTATTATTAGGGCCCGAGCAGTGACCTGTTTATTTTTTTTAAGCATTTTTGAAGGTGCGCCGCTACTTCGCGGATTTTCAGTTTTCGCGGGTGGTCTCGGTCCCCATTAACCGCGATAACCGAGGGTTCACTGTACTCCATAAAATTTACAAAAAGCGAGGTGAAACACTCAACCAGAGCTGCTTTTTTTAACATTTCTCGAGGGCCATGGCGAGCCATTTCAAAAAAGCTGCACAACTAACGTATAAAATATTGATAAATTTGCTCGGCCTGATGTGTGTGTAAAGTTTTACAAGTTGTCGTTCATATTTAGAACCTCATAATCAGCTTTGTTTTGTTGCCGAACAGTGCAATGCCACTCCCACAACTTTTCATGAAAAAGGACGAATTTCGTATTGTGACATCCTCATGGCCGAAACAGTCATCCGAGCATATATGAGGGCGACCTTGTTGAGTTGCACGGAGAAAAACATCCAAGAAAATAACTTGTATTAGCTTTTACCAGTTGGTGGCGCTACTACTACGATGTAAAATAAGTTGGTAGATGTCTTCAGGGCTGAAGTATCCTCAAATGTGTACAACTTCGAGAAGATAGGATCATCTGAGTCATGTTGCCGGAGCTTTTGTTGCCACAGAGTACAATCGGACTTTTCAGCACCTTAATAGCCACGCCTTTTGCCAAAACGTCACAAAATTCGGCAGAGAGTAAGATCATTGTCTTGAATCTTTTCTGACTCATTTTCAGTCGGATTCGTCAAAAGGGCACCGTGCAGTACGTGAAAATTAAAATAAAAACAAATTTTTGATTCCACTTGGCGGCACTGTGTGTATAACAAAATAATAACATTAAGATGTCTTCAGGTCGGGACGTTTTATTTACAGGTGAAGGTTTGGATTTTTAGGAGCATGTGCAGGGGAGTTATTAAGCATTCATTTATTTGTATTAGGTTCATTTTGTCTTCTTATTATTGATATTTGACTGATTCATTAAAAGCAGACAATTATGTTTTAGGTTAATTTTTTACCTGACATGTTTCGGCGAGTCTTTCGCCTTCTTCAGAGTGTCGCATGATGGTGTCTTGAGCTGATGTTCCATGAGGGTGTGACTTACCTGTCAAAACAATGAAAAAATCAGAGCAGTAAAAGAACAAGCACAACATGAACATTACAAATCAGCAATCACTGACCACTGCAAAAGGGAAAACCACATCATGGACCGGGAGAAGGGCAGGGTCATCCGCACAGAAGAGAACAAACAACAGCGCTGGATCAGAGAGGCCATTGAGATCTGCAAGCGAGGCATAAAAACCATGAACAGAGACAAGGGAGCCTTCATCCTCTCTACCACCTGGACCAGCATCTTGGCGGAGTGAACGGACAGCGGGGGGCGTGACTTGCCTTCATTCTTGTGACAGGTAAGTCACGCCCTCATGGAACATCAGCTGATAAAGACGGGTCACAAGACAGCATCATGTGACACTCTGAAGAAGGCGAAAGACTTTCGTATTGTGACATGCTCAAGGCCTAAACACTTATCCGAGCAAATATAAGGTAGATTTTGTTCACCTGCCCGGAGAAAAACATCAACGAAAATAATTTGTATTTGTTTTAACCAGTTGGTAGCACTACCACTGCGATCAAAAATAAGTTGGCAGCCGTCTTCAGGGCCTGAATATCCTCAAATGTGAAAGATTTCCAGAAGATGGATCATCTGAATCATTTTGCAGGAACTTTTGTTGCCACGGAGAATAATCAGACTCTGCGGCACCGTAATAGCCACGCCCTTTGAAGGAAAGTCGTAAAAATAGGGATAGAGTAAGATCAATGTCTTGAGTCTTTTCTAGCCAATTTTCAATCGGATTCGTTAAAAGGGCACCGAGCAGTACGTCAAAATGTAAAAATTGATATTGATTGGCGCAAGGTGTATAACTGAATATAAACATATAGATGTCTTCAGGTACCGACTCTTTATGTACATGTGAAGTTTTGGATTTTTAGCAGCATGTGCAGGAGAGTTATTAAGCATTTTGTCCATTGCGGCGAAGGAAATCTTAAGTGAAAACTTTGAAGCCCCGCCCCCGTCATATAGTATTTCGGAAACAAAAAATTTTAGCCCCAGTGTTTGTCCCAGGTCTTAAGATGCTCCAGACAGAACTTTAAGGCAATCAGATGAAGCCTTTAGGATCAGGGTGCAAAAGAATGACCCCTGTAAACATGCAAAAAAGGGCAAAAGTCGGACTTTCAAAAATTCATAACTCACTTCCTGTTCATATTAGACGTTAAAAAATATAAAATTTTTCGCCATGCCCGATGAGACTGCCAAGTTTGGTGAGTTTTTGTGCATGTTTCGGGGGTCAAAAATGCGATCGAACAATCGGAAAAATAATAATAATACTAATTTCTACAAAAACAATAGGGAATTCGCAGCGGTCGCTGCTCAGGCCCTAATAATAATAATAATAATAATAATAATAATAAAAGTAATAATATTTTCTACAAAAACAATAGGGACCTCGCCGTGGTCGCTGCTCGGGCCCCAATAATAATTTCTACACAAAGTCCATTGTGGTGACCCGCCCCCTTTTAAGTAAATTCAAAATGGCCGACTTCCTGTAAAACCTAGCTCATTGCTCCAAGAGACTTTTTTGTAGGTCTTGGTCTTATACATACAGTGAACCCTCGCTACTTCGCGGTTCACCTTTCGCGGGTTCAGTGCTTCGCGGGTCTAAAAAATATTCGGGGGCATTGTAGTTTCGCCAAGCGGCACGACGGGGCGCTGGAGCGGTTAGACGGCCGGCGTGCGCCGAAGAAGAGCGTGGGCGAAGAGGAGAGTGGACGAAGAAGAGCACGTTCCCCCGGACACGATCGGTGGCGACGTTTCGCGCGGTTCGGACCGTACCAGAGCTCCGGCCGGCGTGCGTGGCAGTTAAGCCGTAGAGGAGCACCTTCCCCGGGCACGGGCGGTGCCAAGCGGCCCCTAAGTTTAACCGAATGGAAGCTCCGGAGGAGGAGGGCATGTTCGCGTCACAGTAAGCCGAAGAGGAGCACCTTCCCCGGGCACGGGCGGTTCCAAGCGGCCCCTAAGTTTAACCGAATGGAAGCTCCGGAGGAGGAGGGCATGCTCGCGTCACAGTAAGCCGAAGAGAAGCCCCTTCCCCGGGCACGGGCGGTTCCAAGCGGCCCCTAAGTTTAACCGAATGGAAGCTCCGGAGGAGGAGGGCATGCTCGCGTCACAGTAAGCCGAAGAGGAGCACCTTCCCCGGGCACGGCGGTGCCAAGCGGCCCCTAAGTTTAACCGAATGGAAGCTCCGGGGGAGGAGGGCGGGCGTGTGTCACAGTTAAGCCGAATTGGAGCACCTCTTCTGCCCGGGCACGAGCGGAGCGCGAGGCTGTCAGTTATGAATGAATAAATGAATAAATAAATAAAGAATGCCACCTTTCATTTCACAGGGCACACCGGACGGCGTACCAGCAGGTAAAAGTCGGAGTAATTAAATAAATACAAAAAGAATGGCTGGGGAATAAAAAAATAATACGTTTTAATAATAATTTGGTTTTTTTGTTATAACATGAATTTCACTCTCTCTCTCTCTCTCCCCCCGTATATATATATATATATATATATATATATATATATATATATATTTATATATTTATTATATATATTGTATTTTTTTTTAAGCATTTTTGAAGGTGCGCCGCTACTTCGCGGATTTTCAGTTTTCGCGGGTGGTCTCGGTCCCCATTAACCGCGATAACCGAGGGTTCACTGTACTCCATAAAATTTACAAAAAGCGAGGTGAAACACTCAACCAGAGCTGCTTTTTTTTTAACATTTCTCGAGGGCCATGGCGAGCCATTTAAAAAAAGCTGCACAACTAACGTATAAAATATTGATAAATTTGCTCGGCCTGATGTGTGTGTAAAGTTTTACGAGTTGTCGTTCATATTTAGAACCTCATAATCAGCTTTGTTTTATTGCCGAACAGTGCAATGCCACTCCCACAACTTTTCACGAAAAATCACGAATTTCGTATTGTGACATCCTCATGGCCGAAACAGTCATCCGAGCATATATGAGGGCGACCTTGTTGAGTTGCACGGAGAAAAACATCCAAGAAAATAACTTGTATTAGCTTTTACCAGTTGGTGGCGCTACTACTACGATGTAAAATAAGTTGGTAGATGTCTTCAGGGCTGAAGTATCCTCAAATGTGTACAACTTCGAGAAGATAGGATCATCTGAGTCATGTTGCCGGAGCTTTTGTTGCCACAGAGTACAATCGGACTTTTCAGCACCTTAATAGCCACGCCTTTTGCCAAAACGTCACAAAATTCGGCAGAGAGTAAGATCATTGTCTTGAGTCTATTCTGACTAATTTTCAGTCGGATTCGTCAAAAGGGCACCGTGCAGTACGTGAAAATTAAAATAAAAACAAATTTTTGATTCCACTTGGCGGCACTGTGTGTATAACAAAATAATAACATTAAGATGTCTTCAGGTCGGGACGTTTTATTTACAGGTGAAGGTGTCAGGATTGCCTTATGGCAAGGAGGAGGTGGACCCAATAGGCGAGGAGGCAGGGAAATGGATGATGTTAAGGGGAATTTATTGAAGGGATCAAACGAGGACAAACAGCGAGGCAGGATACAAACAACAAGGGCAAACAGGACGCGACTAACTGGGACAAGGATAAAGGGCCGGAACGAGGACGGAAACGAGAACCAGAGCAGGAACGAGATCTAGGAGCGGTCGTGACAGTCCGTGACGCAGCAACAGGGAGCCAAACGGGATAATGACCCGACACTGGGTTGAGGGCATGGGAGGTATAAATAGTCCGGTAATCAGGGGAGCAGATGGGGAGCAGGTGTGTGATCGTGAACTGGGAACAGGTGCGTGGCTGGTGAGAACGAAAACAATAACACAAAGCACATGGCAGGGAGGTGACGAAAACAATAACAAAAGACACATGGCAGGGAGGTGACGAAAACAATAACAAAAGGCTGTCATGCCCGACGCGTATCATGACAGTACCCCCCCTCAAGGGACGGATTCCAGCCGTCCCCAAGAATAACAAAAACGAAAAAACCATGTCCCAAAAACAAGGGTGGGCGGAAGGGGTCGGGAGGTGGGTCAACGACCCGTGATCGAGGCCGGTCTGGCGGATGCCCGGGGGGCCAGACCAGCGAGTCCTTTCGTGGCCCTTCAGGGGGCCGTGCGGGTGGCCAGACCAATACGTCCCGATGGGGCCATTCAGGCGGACGTCCGGGACGACCCGAACTCCACCTTGAGTCCGCTGATGGGGCTGAGACGAGGGGCGGCGGCGGGACGCTGGGTGCTGCAGAGGACGGAGCTTGGACCGGCGTTGAGGCGGGCGCAGCCGAGGCAGGAACTTGGAGTGATGGCGGGACGTCGGACGCCGCCGAGACGGAGACGAGGCATGGTGGAACGCCGGACCCCGCCGGAGCCGGGACGAGACGTGGCGGTGGGACGTCGACCGCCGTCGAGGCAGGCACTTGGTGCGGCGGCTGGTCGTCGACCGCCGTCGAGGCAGGCACTTGGTGCGGCGGCTGGTCGTCGAACCCCGCCGAGACCGGAACATGGAGCGGCGGCTGGTCGTCGAACCCCGCCGAGACAGGAACGTGGAGCGGCGGCGGCGGCTGGTCGTCGAACCCCGCCGAGACAGGAACGTGGAGCGGCGGCGGCGGCTGGTCGTCGAACCCCGCCGGGACAGGAACGCGGAGCGGCGGCTGGTCGTCGAACCACGCCGAGACAGGAACGTGGAGCGGCGGCTGGTCCTCGAACCCCGCCGAGACAGGAACGTGAAGCGGCGGCTGGTCCTCGAACCCCACCGAGACAGGAACGTGGAGCGGCGGCTGGTCCTCGAACCCCGCCGAGACCGGAACGTGGAGCGGCGGCTGGTCGTCGAACCCCGCCGAGACAGGAACGTGGCATGGCGGCTGGTCCTCGAACCCTGCAGAGACAGGAAAGTGGAGCGGCGGCTGGTTGTCAAGCCCCGCCGGGACAGGAACGTGGAGTGGTGGCGGTTCGTCGGATGCCGCCGAGGCAAGGGCGGCAGGCGGCGGCTGGTCCTCCAACCCCGCTGAGACAGGAACGTGGCACGGCGGCTGGTCCTCCAACCCCGCCGAGACAGGAACGTGGAGCGGCGGCTGGTCCTCGAACCCCGCCGAGACAGGAACGTGGAGCGGCGGCTGGTCCTCGAACCCCGCCGAGACCGGAACGTGGCACGGCGGCTGGTCCTCCAACCCCGCTGAGACAGGAACGTGGAGCGGCGGCGCTTCGTCGGGAGCCGCTGTGACAGAGACGAGAAGCGACGGCGGGTCGTCGTCCACCGCCCAGGCAGGAAACTGGAGCGCCGGCGAATCGTCGAGTTCCGCCGAAAAAGGAGCTTGGGGCGACGGCGGATCGTCGAGCACCGCCGAGGGAGTGACGGGAAGCAATGGCGTGTCCTCGGGCGCCGCCGGGACAGGGAATTGGGTTGGCGGCGGGCCGTCTGGCACCGCCGAAGCAGGGATTTGTGGCGGACGCATGGCGTGCTCCGCCGGAACAGGGACTTGTGGCGGACGCAGGACGTGCTCCGCCAGAGCAGGGACTTGTGGCGGAGGCATGGCGTGCTCCGCCGGAACAGGGACTTGGGGCGGACGCATGGAGTGCTCCGCCGGAACAGGGACTTGGGGCGGACGCATGGAGTGCTCCGCCGGAACAGGGACTGGTGGCGGACGCAGGACGTGCTCCGCCAGAACAGGGACTTGTGGCGGACACAGAACGTGCTCCGCCAGAACAGGGACTTGTGGCGGACGCATGGCGTGCTCCGCAGGAACAGGGACTGGTGGCGGACGCAGGGCGTGCTCCGCCGGACCAGGGACTTGTGGCGGACGCCGAACGTGCTCCGCCAGAACTGGGACTTGTGGCGGACGCATGGCGTGCTCCGCCGGAACAGGGACTGGTGGCGGACGCAGGGCGTGCTCCGCCGGAACAGGGACTTGTGGCGGACGCAGGACGTGCTCCGCCGGAACAGGGACTGATGGCGGACACCGGGCGTGCTCCGCCGGGATAGGGACTTGTGGCGGACGCAGGACGTGCTCCGCCGGAACAGGGACTTGTGGCGGACGCAGGACATGCTCCGCCGGAACAGGGACTGGTGGCGGACGCAGGGCGTGCTCCGCCGGACCAGGGACTTGTGGCGGACGCCGAACGTGCTCCGCCAGAACTGGGACTTGTGGCGGACGCATGGCGTGCTCCGCCGGAACAGGGACTGGTGGCGGACGCAGGGCGTGCTCCGCCGGAACAGGGACTTGTGGCGGACGCAGGGCGTGCTCCGCCGGAACAGGGGCTGGTGGCGGACGCAGGACGTGCTCCGCCAGAACAGGGACTTGTGGCGGTGGCGAGGCGCCGGAGGGGGGGTCAGCAGCTCTCAGGAGGCCAGAACGGGCCCCCCCAGCTTGGGGTGAGCCGGGACGGGGCGTATCAACTGGCGGGGAGCCGGAACGGGGTTCAGCAGCTGGCAGGAAGTCCGGACGGGACTCAACAGCTGGGGAGGAGCCGGAACAGGACTCATCCGCTGGCGGGGAGCCGGCACTTGACTCATCCGCTGGCGTGGAGCCGGAACGGGGCTCGGCAGCTGGCGGGGAGCCGGGAAGGGGCTCGGCAGCTGGCGGGGCGCCGGAATGGGGCTCAGCAGCTAGCGGGGAGCCGAGACGGGGCTCAGCAGCTGGCAGAGCGCCGGGACGGGGCTCGGCAGCTGGCGGGGAACCGGGAAGGGGCTCGGCAGCTGGCGGGGAGCCGGGAAGGGGCTCGGCAGCTGCCGGGGAGCCGGAACAGGGTTCAGCAGCTGGCGAGGAGCCGGGATGGGACGCTGCGGCTGGGGGGCAGCCGGGAAGGGACGCTGCGGCTGGCGGGGAGCCGGGAAGGGACTCAGCAGCTGGCGGGCAGCCGGGAAGGGACGCTGCGGCTGGCGGGGAGCCGGGGAGGGACTCAGCCGCTGGCGGGCAGCCGGGAAGGGGCGCTGCGGCTGGCGGGGAGCCGGGAAGGGACTCAGCAGCTGGCGGGGAGCCGTGGCAGGGCTCAGCAGCTGGCGGGGAGACTGCATGGGCTGCTGCAGCTGGCGTGGAGGCGACATGGGTTGCGGCAGCTGACGTGGAGGCGTGACCCCTTTCAGCCTGCTTTCTGTCAGCCAGCTGGGCCTGCAGCGAGAGAGACTGCCTCATGCTCTCCACCGTCTGGACCTTCAGCGCCGCGATCTGGGCTGTCAGCTCCTTGAGAGTCTCCCGGGATGGTGCCTCGGCGGCGCCCTTCGCCGCTATCGAGGCCACCCGCTCCGCTATCTGGGCCATTTGTGCACTCAGCTCAGTGCGGCGGGAGTCCAGCATGTAGACGACACTTGCGAGCTCGTCCTCGTAAGCGGGGTAAGCGGGTAGCGTGGCAGACGTGGTGCTGAGCTGATCGGCGGGTTGGTGGGGGGGGTCCGTGCGGCGGTGTCCATGACGCCGCCGCGAGCCCCTCGCTGGGTCCTTTTTTCTGGGTCGGGTCATTCTGTCAGGATTGCCTTATGGCAAGGAGGAGGTGGACCCAATAGGCGAGGAGGCAGGGAAATGGATGATGTTAAGGGGAATTTATTGAAGGGATCAAACGAGGACAAACAGCGAGGCAGGATACAAACAACAAGGGCAAACAGGACGCGACTAACTGGGACAAGGATAAAGGGCCGGAACGAGGACGGAAACGAGAACCAGAGCAGGAACGAGATCTAGGAGCGGTCGTGACAGTCCGTGACGCAGAAACAGGGAGCCAAACGGGATAATGACCCGACACTGGGTTGAGGGCATGGGAGGTATAAATAGTCCGGTAATCAGGGGAGCAGATGGGGAGCAGGTGTGTGATCGTGAACTGGGAACAGGTGCGTGGCTGGTGAGAACGAAAACAATAACACAAAGCACATGGCAGGGAGGTGACGAAAACAATAACAAAAGACACATGGCAGGGAGGTGACGAAAACAATAACAAAAGGCTGTCATGCCCGACGCGTATCATGACAGAAGGTTTGGATTTTTAGGAGCATGTGCAGGGGAGTTATTAAGCATTCATTTATTTGTATTAGGTTCATTTTGTCTTCTTATTATTGATATTTGACTGATTCATTAAAAGCAGACAATTATGTTTTAGGTTAATTTTTTACCTGACATGTTTCGGCGAGTCTTTCGCCTTCTTCAGAGTGTCGCATGATGGTGTCTTGAGACCCGTCTTTATCAGCTGATGTTCCATGAGGGTGTGACTTACCTGTCAAAAAAATGAAAAATCAGAGCAGTAAAAGAACAAGCACAACATGAACATTACAAATCAGCAATCACTGACCACTGCAAAAGCGAAAACCACATCATGGACCGGGAGAAGGGCAGGGTCATCCGCACCGAAGAGAACAAACAACAGCGCTGGATCAGAGAGGCCATTGAGATCTGCAAGCGAGGCATAAAAACCATGAACAGAGACAAGGGAGCCTTCATCCTCTCTACCACCTGGAGCAGCATTTTGGCGGAGTGAACGGACAGCGGGGGGCGTGACTTGCCTTCATTCTTGTGACAGGTAAGTCACGCCCTCATGGAACATCAGCTGATAAAGACGGGTCACAAGACACCATCATGTGACACTCTGAAGAAGGCGAAAGACTTTCGTATTGTGACATGCTCAAGGCCTAAACACTCATCCGAGCAAATATAAGGTAGATTTTGTTCACCTGCCCGGAGAAAAACATCAACGAAAATAATTTGTATTTGTTTTAACCAGTTGGTGGCGCTACCACTGCGATCAAAAATAAGTTGGCAGCCGTCTTCAGGGCCTGAATATCCTCAAATGTGAAAGATTTCCAGAAGATGGATCATCTGAATCATTTTGCAGGAACTTTTTTTGCCACGGAGAATAATCAGACTCTGCGGCACCGTAATAGCCACGCCCTTTGAAGGAAAGTCATAAAAATAGGGATAGAGTAAGATCAATGTCTTGAGTCTTTTCTAGCCAATTTTCAATCGGATTCGTTAAAAGGGCACCGTGCAGTACGTCAAAATGTAAAAAATGATATTGATTGGCGCAAGGTGTATAACTGAATATAAACTTATAGATGTCTTCAGGTACAGACTCTTTATGTACATGTGAAGTTTTGGATATTTAGCAGCATGTGCAGGAGAGTTATTAAGCATTTTGTCCATTGCGGCGAAGGAAATCTTAAGTGAAAACTTTGAAGCCCCGCCCCCGTCATATAGTATTTCGGAAACAAAAAATTTTAGCCCCAGTGTTTGTCCCAGGTCTTCAGATGCTACAGACAGAATTTTAAGGCAATCAGATGAAGCCTTTAGGATCAGGGTGCAAAAGAATGACCCCTGTAAACATGCAAAAAAGGGCAAAAGTCGGACTTTCAAAAATTCATAACTCACTTCCTGTTCATATTAGACGTTAAAATATCAAATTTTTCGCCATGCCCGATGAGACTGCCAAGTTTGGTGAGTTTTTGTGCATGTTTCGGGGGTCAAAAATGCGATCGAACAATCGGAAAAATAATAATAATAATAATTTCTACAAAAACAATAGGGACTTCGCAGCGGTCGCTGCTCAGGCCCTAATAATAATAATAATAATAATAATAAAAGTAATAATGTTTTCTACAAAAACAATAGGGACCTCGCCGCGGTCGCTGCTCGGGCCCCAATAATAATTTCTACACAAAGTCCATTGTGGTGACCCGCCCCCTTTTAAGTAAATTCAAAATGGCCGACTTCCTGTAAAACCTAGCTCATTGCTCCAAGAGACTTTTTTGTAGGTCTTGGTCTTATACATACAGTGAACCCTCGCTACTTCGCGGTTCACCTTTCGCGGGTTCAGTGCTTCGCGGGTCTAAAAAATATTCTGGGGCATTGTAGTTTCGCCGAGCGGCACGACGGGTCGCTGGAGAGATTAGACGGCCGGCGTGCGCCGAAGAAGAGCGTGGGCGAAGAGGAGAGTGGACGAAGAAGAGCACGTTCCCCCGGACACGATCGGTGGCGACGTTTCGCGCGGTTCGGACCGTACCAGAGCTCCGGCCGGCGTGCGTGGCAGTTAAGCCGTAGAGGAGCACCTTCCCCGGGCACGGGCGGTTCCAAGCGGCCCCTAAGTTTAACCGAATGGAAGCTCCGGAGGAGGAGGGCATGCTCACGTCACAGTAAGCCGAAGAGGAGCACCTTCCCCGGGCACGGGCGGTGCCAAGCGGCCCCTAAGTTTAACCGAATGGAAGCTCCGGGGGAGGAGGGCATGCTCGCGTCACAGTAAGCCGAAGAGGAGCACCTTCCCCGGGCACGGGCGGTGCCAATCGGCCCCTAAGTTTAACCGAATGGAAGCTCCGGGGGAGGAGGACGGGCGTGTGTCACAGTTAAGCCAAATTGGAGCACCTCTTCTGCCCGGGCACGAGCGGAGCGCGAGGCTGTCAGTTATGAATGAATAAATGAATAAATAAATAAAGAATGCCACCTTTCATTTCACAGGGCACACCGGACGGCGTACCAGCAGGTAAAAGTCGGAGTAATTAAATAAATACAAAAAGAATGGCTGGGGAATAAAAAAATAATACGTTTTAATAATAATTTGGTTTTTTTGTTATAAAATGAATTTCACTCTCTCTCTCCCCGTATATATATATATATATATATATATATATATATATTTATTATATATATTGTATATTTTTTTTAAGCATTTTTGAAGGTGCGCCGCTACTTCGCGGATTTTCAGTTTTCGCGGGTGGTCTCGGTCCCCATTAACCGCGATAACCGAGGGTTCACTGTACTCCATAAAATTTACAAAAAGCGAGGTGAAACACTCAATCAGGGCTGCTTTTTTTAACATTTCTCGAGGGCCATGGCGAGCCATTTAAAAAAAGCTGCACAACTAACGTATAAAATATTGATAAATTTGCTCGGCCTGATGTGTGTGTAAAGTTTCACGAGTTGTCGTTCATATTTAGAACCTCATAATCAGCGTTGTTTTATTGCCGAACAGTGCAATGCCACTCCCACAACTTTTCACGAAAAAGGACAAATTTCGTATTGTGACATCCTCATGGCCGAAACAGTCATCCGAGCATATATGAGGGCGACCTTGTTGAGTTGCACGGAGAAAAACATCCAAGAAAATAACTTGTATTAGCTTTTACCAGTTGGTGGCGCTACAACTACGATGAAAAATAAGTCGGTAGATGTCTTCAGGGCTGAATTATCCTCAAATGTGTACAACTTCGAGAAGATAGGATCATCTGAGTCATGTTGCCGGAGCTTTTGTTGCCACAGAGTACAATCGGACTTTTCAGCACCGTAATAGCCACGCCTTTTGCCAAAACGTCACAAAATTCGGCAGAGAGTAAGATCATTGTCTTGAGTCTTTTCTGACAAATTTTCAGTCGGATTCGTCAAAAGGGCACCGTGCAGTACGTGAAAATTAAAATAAAAACAAATTTTTGATTCCACTTGGCGGCGCTGTGTGTATAACAAAATAATAACATTAAGATGTCTTCAGGTCGGGACGTTTTATTTACAGGTGAAGGTTTGGATTTTTAGGAGCATGTGCAGGGGAGTTATTAAGCATTCATTTATTTGTATTAGGTTCATTTTGTCTTCTTATTATTGATATTTGACTGATTCATTAAAAGCAGACAATTATGTTTGAGGTTAATTTTTTACCTGACATGTTTCGGCGAGTCTTTTGCCTTCTTCAGAGTGTCGCATGATGGTGTCTTGAGACCCGTCTTTATCAGCTGATGTTCCATGAGGGTGTGACTTACCTGTCAAAAAAATGAAAAAATCAGAGCAGTAAAAGAACAAGCACAACATGAACATTACAAATCAGCAATCACTGACCACTGCAAAAGGGAAAACCACATCATGGACCGGGAGAAGGGCAGGGTCATCCGCACAGAAGAGAACAAACAACAGCGCTGGATCAGAGAGGCCATTGAGATCTGCAAGCGAGGCATAAAAACCATGAACAGAGACAAGGGAGCCTTCATCCTCTCTACCACCTGGACCAGCATCTTGGCGGAGTGAACGGACAGCGGGGGGCGTGACTTGCCTTCATTCTCGTGACAGGTAAGTCACGCCCTCATGGAACATCAGCTGATAAAGACGGGTCACAAGACACCATCATGTGACACTCTGAAGAAGGCGAAAGACTTTCGTATTGTGACATCATCAAGGTCTAAACACTCATCCGAGCAAATATAAGGTAGATTTTGTTAACCTGCCCAAAGAAAAACATCAACGAAAATAATTTGTATTTGTTTTAACCAGTTGGTGGCGCTACCACTGCGATCAAAATTAAGTTGGCAGTCGTCTTCAGGGCCTGAATATCCTCAAATGTGAAAGATTTCCAGAAGATGGATCATCTGAATCATTTTGCAGGAACTTTTGTTGCCACGGAGAATAATCAGACTCTGCGGCACCGTAATAGCCACGCCCTTTGAAGGAAAGTCATAAAAATAGGGATAGAGTAAGATCAATGTCTTGAGTCTTTTCTAGCCAATTTTCAATCGGATTCGTTAAAAGGGCACCGTGCAGTACGTCAAAATGTAAAGATTTATATTGATTGGCGCAAGGTGTATAACTGAATATAAACATATAGATGTCTTCAGGTCCCGACTCTTTATGTACATGTGAAGTTTTGGATTTTTAGCAGCACGTGCAGGAGAGTTATTAAGCATTTTGTCCATTGCGGCGAAGGAAATCTTAAGTGAAAACTTTGAAGCCCCGCCCCCGTCATATAGTATTTCGGAAACAAAAAATTTTAGCCCCAGTGTTTGTCCCAGGTCTTAAGATGCTCCAGACAGAACTTTAAGGCAATCAGATGAAGCCTTTAGGATCAGGGTGCAAAAGAATGACCCCTGTAAACATGCAAAAAAGGGCAAAAGTCGGACTTTCAAAAATTCATAACTCACTTCCTGTTCATATTAGACGTTAAAAAATATCAAATTTTTCGCCATGCCCGATGAGACTGCCAAGTTTGGTGAGTTTTTGTGCATGTTTCGGGGGTCAAAAATGCGATCGAACAATCGGAAAAATAATAATAATAATAATTCCTACAAAAACAATAGGGACTTCGCAGCGGTCGCTGCTCAGGCCCTAATAATAATAATAATAATAATAGTAATAATATTTTCTACAAAAACAATAGGGACCTCGCGGCGGTCGCTGCTCGGGCCCCAATAATAATTTCTACACAAAGTCCATTGTGGTGACCCGCCCCCTTTTAAGTAAATTCAAAATGGCCGACTTCCTGTAAAACCTAGCTCATTGCTCCAAGAGACTTTTTTGTAGGTCTTGGTCTTATACATACAGTGAACCCTCGCTACTTCGCGGTTCACCTTTCGCGGGTTCAGTGCTTCGCGGGTCTAAAAAATATTCGGGGGCATTGTAGTTTCGCCGAGCGGCTCGACGGGGCGCTGGAGCGGTTAGACGGCCGGCGTGCGCCGAAGAAGAGCGTGGGCGAAGAGGAGAGTGGACGAAGAAGAGCACGTTCCCCCGGACACGATCGGTGGCGACGTTTCGCGCGGTTCGGACCGTACCAGAGCTCCGGCCGGCGTGCGTGGCAGTTAAGCCATAGAGGAGCACCTTCCCCGGGCACGGGCGGTGCCAAGCGGCCCCTAAGTTTAACCGAATGGAAGCTCCGGAGGAGGAGGGCATGTTCGCGTCACAGTAAGCCGAAGAGGAGCACCTTCCCCGGGCACGGGCGGTTCCAAGCGGCCCCTGAGTTTAACCGAATGGAAGCTCCGGAGGAGGAGGGCATGCTCGCGTCACAGTAAGCCGAAGAGGAGCACCTTCCCCGGGCACGGGCGGTTCCAAGCGGCCCCTAAGTTTAACCGAATGGAAGCTCCGGAGGAGGAGGGCATGCTCGCGTCACAGTAAGCCGAAGAGTAGCACCTTCCCCGGGCACGGCGGTGCCAAGCGGCCCCTAAGTTTAACCGAATGGAAGCTCCGGGGGAGGAGGGCGGGCGTGTGTCACAGTTAAGCCGAATTGGAGCACCTCTTCTGCCCGGGCACGAGCGGAGCGCGAGGCTGTCAGTTATGAATGAATAAATGAATAAATAAATAAAGAATGCCACCTTTCATTTCACAGGGCACACCGGACGGCGTACCAGCAGGTAAAAGTCGGAGTAATTAAATAAATACAAAAAGAATGGCTGGGGAATAAAAAAATAATACGTTTTAATAATAATTTGGTTTTTTTGTTATAAAATGAATTTCACTCTCTCTCTCCCCGTATATATATATATATATATATATTTATTATATACATTGTATATATTTTTTAAGCATTTTTGAAGGTGCGCCGCTACTTCGCGGATTTTCAGTTTTCGCGGGTGGTCTCGGTCCCCATTAACCGCGATAACCGAGGGTTCACTGTACTCCATAAAATTTACAAAAAGCGAGGTGAAACACTCAATCAGGGCTGCTTTTTTTAACATTTCTCGAGGGCCATGGCGAGCCATTTCAAAAAAGCTGCACAACTAACGTATAAAATATTGATAAATTTGCTCGGCCTGATGTGTGTGTTAAGTTTCACGAGTTGTCGTTCATATTTAGAACCTCATAATCAGCGTTGTTTTATTGCCGAACAGTGCAATGCCACTCCCAAAACTTTTCACGAAAAAGGACAAATTTCGTATTGTGACATCCTCATGGCCGAAACAGTCATCCGAGCATATATGAGGGCAACCTTGTTGAGTTGCACGGAGAAAAACATCCAAGAAAATAACTTGTATTAGCTTTTACCAGTTGGTGGCGCTACTACTACGATGAAAAATAAGTCGGTAGATGTCTTCAGGGCTGAAGAATCCTCAAATGTGTACAACTTCGAGATGATAGGATCATCTGAGTCATGTTGCCGGAGCTTTTGTTGCCACAGAGTACAATCGGACTTTTCAGCACCGTAATAGCCACGCCTTTTGCCAAAACGTCACAAAATTCGGCAGAGAGTAAGATCATTGTCTTGAGTCTTTTCTGACTAATTTTCAGTCGGATTCGTCAAAAGGGCACCGTGCAGTACGTGAAAATTAAAATAAAAACAAATTTTTGATTCCACTTGGCGGCACTGTGTGTATAACAAAATAATAACATTAAGATGTCTTCAGGTCGGGACGTTTTATTTACAGGTGAAGGTTTGGATTTTTAGGAGCATGTGCAGGGGAGTTATTAAGCATTCATTTATTTGTATTAGGTTCATTTTGTCTTCTTATTATTGATATTTGACTGATTCATTAAAAGCAGACAATTATGTTTTAGGTTAATTTTTTCACTGACATGTTTCGGCGAGTCTTTCGCCTTCTTCAGAGTGTCGCATGATGGTGTCTTGAGCTGATGTTCCATGAGGGTGTGACTTACCTGTCAAAAAAATGAAAAAAATCAGAGCAGTAAAAGAACAAGCACAACATGAACATTACAAATCAGCAATCACTGACCACTGCAAAAGGGAAAACCACATCATGGACCGGGAGAAGGGCAGGGTCATCCGCACAGAAGAGAACAAACAACAGCGCTGGATCAGAGAGGCCATTGAGATCTGCAAGCGAGGCATAAAAACCATGAACAGAGACAAGGGAGCCTTCATCCTCTCTACCACCTGGACCAGCATCTTGGCGGAGTGAACGGACAGCGGGGGGCGTGACTTGCCTTCATTCTTGTGACAGGTAAGTCACGCCCTCATGGAACATCATCTGATAAAGACGGGTCACAAGGCACCATCATGTGACACTCTGAAGAAGGCGAAAGACTTTCGTATTGTGACATGCTCAAGGCCTAAACACTCATCCGAGCAAATATAAGGTAGATTTTGTTAACCTGCCCGGAGAAAAACATCAACGAAAATAATTTGTATTTGTTTTAACCAGTTGGTGGCGCTACCACTGCGATCAAAAATAAGTTGGCAGCCGTCTTCAGGGCCTGAATATCCTCAAATGTGAAAAATTTCGAGAAGATGGATCATCTGAATCATTTTGCAGGAACTTTTGTTGCCACGGAGAATAATCAGACTCTGCGGCACCGTAATAGCCACGCCCTTCGAAGGAAAGTCACAAAAATAGGGATAGAGTAAGATCAATGTCTTGAGTCTTTTCTAGCCAATTTTCAATCAGATTCGTTAAAAGGGCACCGTGCAGTACGTCAAAATGTAAAAAATGATATTGATTGGCGCAAGGTGTATAACTGAATATAAACATATAGATGTCTTCAGGTACAGACTCTTTATGTACATGTGAAGTTTTGGATTTTTAGCAGCATGTGCAGGAGAGTTATTAAGCATTTTGTCCATTGCGGCGAAGGAAATCTTAAGTGAAAACTTTGAAGCCCCGCCCCCGTCATATAGTATTTCGGAAACAAAAAATTTTAGCCCCAGTGTTTGTCCCAGGTCTTCAGATGCTACAGACAGAATTTTAAGGCAATCAGATGAAGCCTTTAGGATCAGGGTGCAAAAGAATGACCCCTGTAAACATGCAAAAAAGGGCAAAAGTCGGACTTTCAAAAATTCATAACTCACTTCCTGTTCATATTAGACGTTAAAATATCAAATTTTTCGCCATGCCCGATGAGACTGCCAAGTTTGGTGAGTTTTTGTGCATGTTTCGGGGGTCAAAAATGCGATCGAACAATCGGAAAAATAATAATAATAATAATTTCTACAAAAACAATAGGGACTTCGCAGCGGTCGCTGCTCAGGCCCTAATAATAATAATAATAAT
Source organism: Idiotropiscis lumnitzeri (assembly GCF_059441095.1). Taxonomy (NCBI): domain Eukaryota; kingdom Metazoa; phylum Chordata; class Actinopteri; order Syngnathiformes; family Syngnathidae; genus Idiotropiscis; species Idiotropiscis lumnitzeri. The sequence goes on from NW_028283693.1 coordinate 331,204, forward strand.
AATAATAAAAGTAATAATATTTTCTACAAAAACAATAGGGACCTCGCCGCGGTCGCTGCTCGGGCCCCAATAATAATTTCTACACAAAGTCCATTGTGGTGACCCGCCCCCTTTTAAGTAAATTCAAAATGGCCGACTTCCTGTAAAACCTAGCTCATTGCTCCAAGAGACTTTTTTGTAGGTCTTGGTCTTATACATACAGTGAACCCTCGCTACTTCGCGGTTCACCTTTCGCGGGTTCAGTGCTTCGCGGGTATAAAAAATATTCGGGGGCATTGTAGTTTCGCCGAGCGGCACGACGGGGCGCTGGAGCGGTTAGACGGCCGGCGTGCGCCGAAGAAGAGCGTGGGCGAAGAGGAGAGTGGACGAAGAAGAGCACGTTCCCCCGGACACGATCGGTGGCGACGTTTCGCGCGGTTCGGACCGTACCAGAGCTCCGGCCGGCGTGCGTGGAAGTTAAGCCGTAGAGGAGCACCTTCCCCGGGCACGGGCGGTGCCAAGCGGCCCCTAAGTTTAACCGAATGGAAGCTCCGGAGGAGGAGGGCATGCTCGCGTCACAGTAAGCCGAAGAGGAGCACCTTCCCCGGGCACGGGCGGTTCCAAGCGGCCCCTAAGTTTAACCGAATGGAAGCTCCGCAGGAGGAGGGCATGCTCGCGTCACAGTAAGCCGAAGAGGAGCACCTTCCCCGGGCACGGGCGGTGCCAAGCGGCCCCTAAGTTTAACCGAATGGAAGCTCCGGGGGAGGAGGGCGGGCGTGTGTCACAGTTAAGCCAAAATGGAGCACCTCTTCTGCCCGGGCACGAGCGGAGCGCGAGGCTGTCAGTTATGAATGAATAAATGAATAAATAAATAAAGAATGCCACCTTTCATTTCACAGGGCACACCGGACGGCGTACCAGCAGGTAAAAGTCGGAGTAATTAAATAAATACAAAAAGAATGGCTGGGGAATAAAAAAATAATACGTTTTAATAATAATTTGGTTTTTTTGTTATAACATGAATTTCACTCTCTCTCTCTCTCTCCCCCCGTATATATATATATATATATATATATATATATATATATATATATATATATATATATATATATATATTATATATTTATTATATATATTGTATATTTTTTTTTTGCATTTTTGAAGGTGCGCCGCTACTTCGCGGATTTTCAGTTTTCGCGGGTGGTCTCGGTCCCCATTAACCGCAATAACCGAGGGTTCACTGTACTCCATAAAATTTACAAAAAGCGAGGTGAAACACTCAACCAGAGCTGCTTTTTTTTAACATTTCTCGAGGGCCATGGCGAGCCATTTCAAAAAAGCTGCACAACTAACGTATAAAATATTGATAAATTTGCTCGGCCTGATGTGTGTGTAAAGTTTTACGAGTTGTCGTTCATATTTAGAACCTCATAATCAGCTTTGTTTTATTGCCGAACAGTGCAATGCCACTCCACAACTTTTCACGAAAAATCACGAATTTCGTATTGTGACATCCTCATGGCCGAAACAGTCATCCGAGCATATATGAGGGCGACCTTGTTGAGTTGCACGGAGAAAAACATCCAAGAAAATAACTTGTATTAGCTTTTACCAGTTGGTGGCGCTACTACTACGATGTAAAATAAGTTGGTAGATGTCTTCAGGGCTGAAGTATCCTCAAATGTGTACAACTTCGAGAAGATAGGATCATCTGAGTCATGTTGCCGGAGCTTTTGTTGCCACAGAGTACAATCGGACTTTTCAGCACCTTAATAGCCACGCCTTTTGCCAAAACGTCACAAAATTCGGCAGAGAGTAAGATCATTGTCTTGAGTCTTTTCTGACTAATTTTCAGTCGGATTCGTCAAAAGGGCACCGTGCAGTACGTGAAAATTAAAATAAAAACAAATTTTTGATTCCACTTGGCGGCACTGTGTGTATAACAAAATAATAACATTAAGATGTCTTCAGGTCGGGACGTTTTATTTACAGGTGAAGGTTTGGATTTTTAGGAGCATGTGCAGGGGAGTTATTAAGCATTCCTTTATTTGTATTAGGTTCATTTTGTCTTCTTATTATTGATATTTGACTGATTCATTAAAATCAGACAATTATGTTTTAGGTTAATTTTTTACCTGACATGTTTCGGCGAGTCTTTCGCCTTCTTCAGAGTGTCGCATGATGGTGTCTTGAGCTGATGTTCCATGAGGGTGTGACTTACCTGTCAAAAAAATGAAAAAATCAGAGCAGTAAAAGAACAAGCACAACATGAACATTACAAATCAGCAATCACTGACCACTGCAAAAGGGAAAACCACATCATGGACCGGGAGAAGGGCAGGGTCATCCGCACAGAAGAGAACAAACAACAGCGCTGGATCAGAGAGGCCATTGAGATCTGCAAGCGAGGCATAAAAACCATGAACAGAGACAAGGGAGCCTTCATCCTCTCTACCACCTGGACCAGCATCTTGGCGGAGTGAACGGACAGCGGGGGGCGTGACTTGCCTTCATTCTTGTGACAGGTAAGTCACGCCCTCATGGAACATCAGCTGATAAAGACGGGTCACAAGACACCATCATGTGACACTCTGAAGAAGGCGAAAGACTTTCGTATTGTGACATGCTCAAGGCCTAAACACTCATCCGAGCAAATATAAGGTAGATTTTGTTAACCTGCCCGGAGAAAAACATCAACGAAAATAATTTGTATTTGTTTTAACCAGTTGGTGGCGCTACCACTGCGATCAAAAATAAGTTGGCAGCCGTCTTCAGGGCCTGAATATCCTCAAATGTGAAAGATTTCCAGAAGATGGATCATCTGAATCATTTTGCAGGAACTTTTGTTGCCACGGAGAATAATCAGACTCTGCGGCACCGTAATAGCCACGCCCTTTGAAGGAAAGTCATAAAAATAGGGATAGAGTAAGATCAATGTCTTGAGTCTTTTCTAGCCAATTTTCAGTCGGATTCGTTAAAAGGGCACCGTGCAGTACGTCAAAATGTAAAGATTTATATTGATTGGCGCAAGGTGTATAACTGAATATAAACATATAGATGTCTTCAGGTACAGACTCTTTATGTACATGTGAAGTTTTGGATTTTTAGCATCACGTGCAGGAGAGTTATTAAGCATTTTGTCCATTGCGGCGAAGGAAATCTTAAGTGAAAACTTTGAAGCCCCGCCCCCGTCATATAGTATTTCGGAAACAAAAAATTTTAGCCCCAGTGTTTGTCCCAGGTCTTAAGATGCTCCAGACAGAACTTTAAGGCAATCAGATGAAGCCTTTAGGATCAGGGTGCAAAAGAATGACCCCTGTAAACATGCAAAAAAGGGCAAAAGTCGGACTTTCAAAAATTCATAACTCACTTCCTGTTCATATTAGACGTTAAAATATCAAATTTTTCGCCATGCCCGATGAGACTGCCAAGTTTGGTGAGTTTTTGTGCATGTTTCGGGGGTCAAAAATGCGATCGAACAATCGGAAAAATAATAATAATAATAATTTCTACAAAAACAATAGGGACTTCGCAGCGGTCGCTGCTCAGGCCCTAATAATAATAATAATAATAATAATAATAAAAGTAATAATATTTTCTACAAAAACAATAGGGACCTCGCCGCGGTCGCTGCTCGGGCCCCAATAATAATTTCTACACAAAGTCCATTGTGGTGACCCGCCCCCTTTTAAGTAAATTAAAAATGGCCGACTTCCTGTAAAACCTAGCTCATTGCTCCAAGAGACTTTTTTGTAGGTCTTGGTCTTATACATACAGTGAACCCTCGCTACTTCGCGGTTCACCTTTCGCGGGTTCAGTGCTTCGCGGGTCTAAAAAATATTCGGGGGCATTGTAGTTTCGCCGAGCGGCACGACGGGGCGCTGGAGCGGTTAGACGGCCGGCGTGCGCCGAAGAAGAGCGTGGGCGAAGAGGAGAGTGGACGAAGAAGAGCACGTTCCCCCGGACACGATCGGTGGCGACGTTTCGCGCGGTTCGGACCGTACCAGAGCTCCGGCCAGCGTGCGTGGCAGTTAAGCCGTAGAGGAGCACCTTTCCCGGGCACGGGCGGTGCCAAGCGGCCCCTAAGTTTAACCGAATGGAAGCTCCGGAGGAGGAGGGCATGCTCGCGTCACAGTAAGCCGAAGAGGAGCACCTTCCCCGGGCACGGGCGGTTCCAAGCGGCCCCTAAGTTTAACCGAATGGAAGCTCCGCAGGAGGAGGGCATGCTCGCGTCACAGTAAGCCGAAGAGGAGCACCTTCCCCGGGCACGGGCGGTGCCAAGCGGCCCCTAAGTTTAACCGAATGGAAGCTCCGGGGGAGGAGGGCGGGCGTGTGTCACAGTGAAGCCGAATTGGAGCACCTCTTCTGCCCGGGCACGAGCGGAGCGCGAGGCTGTCAGTTATGAATGAATAAATGAATGAATAAATAAAGAATGCCACCTTTCATTTCACAGGGCACACCGGACGGCGTACCAGCAGGTAAAAGTCGGAGTAATTAAATAAATACAAAAAGAATGGTTGGGGAATAAAAAAATAATAAGTTTTAATAATAATTTGTTTTTTTTGTTATAACATGAATTTCACTCTCTGTCTCTCTCTCTCCCCCCGTATATATATATATATATATATATATATATATATATATATATATATATATTATATATTTATTATATATATTGTATATTTTTTTTAAGCATTTTTGAAGGTGCGCCGCTACTTCGCGGATTTTCAGTTTTTGCGGGTGGTCTCGGTCCCCATTAACCGCGATAACCGAGGGTTCACTGTACTCCATAAAATTTACAAAAAGCGAGGTGAAACACTCAACCAGGGCTGCTTTTTTGAACATTTCTCGAGGGCCATGGCGAGCCATTTCAAAAAAGCTGCACAACTAACGTATAAAATATTGATAAATTTGCTCGGCCTGATGTGTGTGTAAAGTTTCACGAGTTGTCGTTCATATTTAGAACCTCATAATCAGCTTTGTTTTATTGCCGAACAGTGCAATGCCACTCCCACAACTTTTCATGAAAAAGGACGAATTTCGTATTGGGACATCCTCATGGCCGAAACAGTCATCCGAGCATATATGAGGGCGACCTTGTTGAGTTGCACGGAGAAAAACATCCAAGAAAATAACTTGTATTAGCTTTTACCAGTTGGTGGCGCTACTACTACGATGAAAAATAAGTTGGTAGATGTCTTCAGGGCTTAAGTATCCTCAAATGTGTGCAACTTCGAGAAGATAGGATCACCTGAGTCATGTTGCTGGAGCTTTTGTTGCCACAGAGTACAATCGGACTTTTCAGCACCGTAATAGCCACGCCTTTTGCCAAAACGTCACAAAATTCGGCAGAGAGTAAGATCATTGTCTTGAGTCTTTTCTGACTAATTTTCAGTCGGATTCGTCGAAAGGGCACCGTGCAGTACGTGAAAATTAAAATAAAAACAAATTTTTGATTCCACTTGGCGGCACTGTGTGTATAACAAAATAATAACATTAAGATGTCTTCAGGTCGGGACGTTTTATTTACAGGTGAAGGTTTGGATTTTTAGGAGCATGTGCAGGGGAGTTATTAAGCATTCATTTATTTGTATTAGGTTCATTTTGTCTTCTTATTATTGATATTTGACTGATTCATTAAAAGCAGACAATTATGTTTTAGGTTAATTTTTTCACTGACATGTTTCGGCGAGTCTTTCGCCTTCTTCAGAGTGTCGCATGATGGTGTCTTGAGCTGATGTTCCATGAGGGTGTGACTTACCTGTCAAAAAAATGAAAAAAATCAGAGCAGTAAAAGAACAAGCACAACATGAACATTACAAATCAGCAATCACTGACCACTGCAAAAGGGAAAACCACATCATGGACCGGGAGAAGGGCAGGGTCATCCGCACAGAAGAGAACAAACAACAGCGCTGGATCAGAGAGGCCATTGAGATCTGCAAGCGAGGCATAAAAACCATGAACAGAGACAAGGGAGCCTTCATCCTCTCTACCACCTGGACCAGCATCTTGGCGGAGTGAACGGACAGCGGGGGGCGTGACTTGCCTTCATTCTCGTGACAGGTAAGTCACGCCCTCATGGAACATCAGCTGATAAAGACGGGTCACAAGACACCATCATGTGAAACTCTGAAGAAGGCGAAAGACTTTCGTATTGTGACATCCTCAAGGCCTAAACACTCATCCGAGCAAATATAAGGTAGATTTTGTTAACCTGCCCGGAGAAAAACATCAACGAAAATAATTTGTATTTGTTTTAACCAGTTGGTGGCGCTACCACTGCGATCAAAAATAAGTTGGCAGCCGTCTTCAGGGCCTGAATATCCTCAAATGTGAAAAATTTCGAGAAGATGGATCATCTGAATCATTTTGCAGGAACTTTTGTTGCCACGGAGAATAATCAGACTCTGCGGCACCGTAATAGCCACGCCCTTCGAAGGAAAGTCACAAAAATAGGGATAGAGTAAGATCAATGTCTTGAGTCTTTTCTAGCCAATTTTCAATCAGATTCGTTAAAAGGGCACCGTGCAGTACGTCAAAATGTAAAAAATGATATTGATTGGCGCAAGGTGTATAACTGAATATAAACATATAGATGTCTTCAGGTACCGACTCTTTATGTACATGTGAAGTTTTGGATTTTTAGCAGCACGTGCAGGAGAGTTATTAAGCATTTTGTCCATTGCGGCGAAGGAAATCTTAAGTGAAAACTTTGAAGCCCCGCCCCCGTCATATAGTATTTCGGAAACAAAAATTTTTAGCCCCAGTGTTTGTCCCAGGTCTTAAGATGCTCCAGACAGAATTTTAAGGCAATCAGATGAAGCCTTTAGGATCAGGGTGCAAAAGAATGACCCCTGTAAACATGCAAAAAAGGGCAAAAATCGGACTTTCAAAAATTCATAACTCACTTCCTGTTCATATTAGACGTTAAAATATCAAATTTTTCGCCATGCCCGATGAGACTGCCAAGTTTGGTGAGTTTTTGTGCATGTTTCGGGGGTCAAAAATGCGATCGAACAATCGGAAAAATAATAATAATAATAATTTCTACAAAAACAATAGGGACCTCGCCGCGGTCGCTGCTCGGGCCCCAATAATAATTTCTACACAAAGTCCATTGTGGTGACCCGCCCCCTTTTAAGTAAATTCAAAATGGCCGACTTCCTGTAAAACCTAGCTCATTGCTCCAAGAGACTTTTTTGTAGGTCTTGGTCTTATACATACAGTGAACCCTCGCTACTTCGCGGTTCACCTTTCGCGGGTTCAGTGCTTCGCGGGTCTAAAAAATATTCGGGGGCATTGTAGTTTCGCCGAGCGGCACGACGGGGCGCTGGAGCAGTTAGACGGCCGGCGTGCGCCGAAGAAGAGCGTGGGCGAAGAGGAGAGTGGACGAAGAGAGCACGTTCCCCCGGACACGATCGGTGGCGACGTTTCGCGCGGTTCGGACCGTACCAGAGCTCCGGCCGGCGTGCGTGGCAGTTAAGCCGTAGAGGAGCACCTTTCCCGGGCACGGGCGGTGCCAAGCGGCCCCTAAGTTTAACCGAATGGAAGCTCCGGAGGAGGAGGGCATGCTCGCGTCACAGTAAGCCGAAGAGGAGCACCTTCCCCGGGCACGGGCGGTTCCAAGCGGCCCCTAAGTTTAACCGAATGGAAGCTCCGCAGGAGGAGGGCATGCTCGCGTCACAGTAAGCCGAAGAGGAGCACCTTCCCCGGGCACGGGCGGTGCCAAGCGGCCCCTAAGTTTAACCGAATGGAAGCTCCGGGGGAGGAGGGCGGGCGTGTGTCACAGTGAAGCCGAATTGGAGCACCTCTTCTGCCCGGGCACGAGCGGAGCGCGAGGCTGTCAGTTATGAATGAATAAATGAATGAATAAATAAAGAATGCCACCTTTCATTTCACAGGGCACACCGGACGGCGTACCAGCAGGTAAAAGTCGGAGTAATTAAATAAATACAAAAAGAATGGTTGGGGAATAAAAAAATAATAAGTTTTAATAATAATTTGTTTTTTTTGTTATAACATGAATTTCACTCTCTGTCTCTCTCTCTCCCCCCGTATATATATATATATATATATATATATATATATTTATATATTTATTATATATATTGTATATTTTTTTTAAGCATTTTTGAAGGTGCGCCGCTACTTCGCGGATTTTCAGTTTTTGCGGGTGGTCTCGGTCCCCATTAACCGCGATAACCGAGGGTTCACTGTACTCCATAAAATTTACAAAAAGCGAGGTGAAACACTCAACCAGGGCTGCTTTTTTGAACATTTCCGAGGGCCATGGCGAGCCATTTCAAAAAAGCTGCACAACTAACGTATAAAATATTGATAAATTTGCTCGGCCTGATGTGTGTGTAAAGTTTCACGAGTTGTCGTTCATATTTAGAACCTCATAATCAGCTTTGTTTTATTGCCGAACAGTGCAATGCCACTCCCACAACTTTTCATGAAAAAGGACGAATTTCGTATTGTGACATCCTCATGGCCGAAACAGTCATCCGAGCATATATGAGGGCGACCTTGTTGAGTTGCACGGAGAAAAACATCCAAGAAAATAACTTGTATTAGCTTTTACCAGTTGGTGGCGCTACTACTACGATGAAAAATAAGTTGGTAGATGTCTTCAGGGCTTAAGTATCCTCAAATGTGTGCAACTTCGAGAAGATAGGATCACCTGAGTCATGTTGCTGGAGCTTTTGTTGCCACAGAGTACAATCGGACTTTTCAGCACCGTAATAGCCACGCCTTTTGCCAAAACGTCACAAAATTCGGCAGAGAGTAAGATCATTGTCTTGAGTCTTTTCTGACTAATTTTCAGTCGGATTCGTCGAAAGGGCACCGTGCAGTACGTGAAAATTAAAATAAAAACAAATTTTTGATTCCACTTGGCGGCACTGTGTGTATAACAAAATAATAACATTAAGATGTATTCAGGTCGGGACGTTTTATTTACAGGTGAAGGTTTGGATTTTTAGGAGCATGTGCAGGGGAGTTATTAAGCATTCATTTATTTGTATTAGGTTCATTTTGTCTTCTTATTATTGATATTTGACTGATTCATTAAAAGCAGACAATTATGTTTTAGGTTAATTTTTTACCTGACATGTTTCGGCGAGTCTTTCGCCTTCTTCAGAGTGTCGCATGATGGTGTCTTGAGACCCGTCTTTATCAGCTGATGTTCCATGAGGGTGTGACTTACCTGTCAAAAAAATGAAAAATCAGAGCAGTAAAAGAACAAGCACAACATGAACATTACAAATCAGCAATCACTGACCACTGCAAAAGGGAAAACCACATCATGGACCGGGAGAAGGGCAGGGTCATCCGCACCGAAGAGAACAAACAACAGCGCTGGATCAGAGAGGCCATTGAGATCTGCAAGCGAGGCATAAAAACCATGAACAGAGACAAGGGAAGCCTTCATCCTCTCTACCACCTGGAGCAGCATTTTGGCGGAGTGAACGGACAGCGGGGGGCGTGACTTGCCTTCATTCTTGTGACAGGTAAGTCACGCCCTCATGGAACATCAGCTGATAAAGACGGGCCACAAGACACCATCATGTGACACTCTGAAGAAGGCGAAAGACTTTCGTATTGTGACATCCTCAAGGCCTAAACACTCATCCGAGCAAATGT